>NC_056068.1:53976253-54276253 GCF_016772045.2 Ovis aries | reverse complement strand
CTACAGCTACTAACAAATTTACTAATTAATGTGCCAATCATTATAAGCATTTTGCACTATATTATTTCATTAGTCCTCACTATTATGCTCAGAGGGTTGAAGAAAGTGAGACTTAGAGGTAGAGTTAATAAATGGTAGAGGGCTTCCCTGGTGGCTCAGGGGGAACGAATCTGCCTGCCAGTGCAGGAGACAGGAGTCTGATCCCTGATCTCGGAAGACCCCACAAGCTGAGGGGCAACTAAGCCCGTGTATGACAACTACTGAGCCTGCACTCTAGAGCCCCGGAGCCACAACTACTGAAGCCCAAACGCTCTAGAGCCTGTGCTGCGCAACAAGAGAAGCCACCAGAATGAGAGGTTTGTGCACCGCAACTCAAGAGTAGCCCATACTCACCACAACTATAGAAAAGCTTGTGCAGCAATGAAGACCCAGCACACACACACACAAAAACAATGTGTACCCCAGGTGTGTCTGACTCTACCACTCTGAAGTCTTAACCACTTAAGAATGAATACCAATAGTATTTACCATTCTTTTCAATTTACAACCTGTGCCAGGCACAAAACCTCACTGTTTCATTTAATCTGCATAATAACCCCATGAGGTAGGTCATATACTTCCCACTCCACACATGACAAAATGGAAAAGGCTAAAGGAGTTGTCTGAATTATCACAGGTAGCAGGTAGAGGAGCTGAGATTTGGATTCAACTCTGACACTTCACATACCAACACACAGTCTAAATACTGCTTACAAGTTGGATAGAAAAGATTGTTTTCTCATTTCTCATTTAATTCTAATACTTAGAAAGGGACTCTCAACTCTTTAGTTACATCTCTACTCAGCTGTTGTTCAACCAACCAACCAAACACACACCCTTCCAAATGTTAATGAAGTGTCAAGTGCACACTGCCCCTCCAATTGGATAGATGCTCTTACAATCTGGCCTGGAACAATTCTGCTCATCTTTTGATCTCACAATTCATTTAACAGAAAGTATAATTAATTCACTGGATATGTACTGAGTATCTGCTACAGGGAAGGTGCGCAACATATGATGGAAGATTGCAAGGTGACTCAGGCACGGATGTCACCCTGGGGAGGTTACCTCATAAATGAATGATAACCAAGTAAACCTAGAGGGACAGTTATCTTTCAATGACAGCCTGAAGGGTGGGGCAACAGACAGAATTTTAAGATGGCCTCTGTGACCTTTAGCCCAGAGTTACGCCCCTTGTCATTTTATGTTTATGGCAAAGGGATATTACCTGGGTAGGCCTAATTTGATCACACGAACTCTGGCTGGCAGCAGAAGAGAATGTTCTGAGAGATATACACTGTGAGAAAGGACATTACAGGTCAGAAGCGGAGGCGCTATGTGTGAAGGAATGTAGGTGGCATCCAGGAACAGAAAGCCAGGAACTAAGCCCACTCAGACCTACAGCTGCTGGGCACTGGATTCTGCCAACAATTAAATCAGTTTGGAAGTAGATTATTCCTAAGCGTCTCCAAGGAGAGCCCAGGCTGACCAACACCCTTGACTTTGGCCTTGTTGGCCCCTGAGGCAACATTTCTTTATAAACTAATCTCTAAACTTATGATATTTGTAAAGATACCCCAAGGATTTTTTAGAACTAGATGAAGTATTGGAAAGTTAAGCCTTGCTTTGGTAAATAAAAACAATTCTGTAGTATTTTCTGTATGCTAGGCTCTGTTTTGAGTACTACACAAATACTAACTCATTTAATCATCATCATAAGAACTGTAACAAAGCATCATCTCTGTATGACAGATGAGGAGACTGAGATGCAGAGAGATTCAATAATTTGCTCCCATAGACCATACACAATACCTACAATAAGACTGTTAATGGCAGGGATCTACCTATTGTTCAATATGTGGCAACCAACATTATGCCAAGTGATGGTAATTAATCAACTTTGGGGGGGTAATTAACGAACTTTTGAGTGCACATTGCAGGGGTAAAATCCAAATTTGCTTATTTGGTTAATAGAGAAATCTCTGTGGGAAAAACTTTCCTGAAGTACTCGGATCTACAGAAAAGGAGTTGAGCTAAGCTGGGTACAAGATGGTAGGCAAGAAGACAAATCAGTGGAGATGGAGGAAAGACTCTAAGTGACACAGGCAGTGACTAAGTGTATTAGATGAGTATACATGTAAATGTATGTGTGTGTGGGGTGGTGTCAATGGGAAGAGGAGCAGACTGGCCAAGGAATCATTTTATTTCATTTCTCACAATAGAGTCTGAATACATTTTTCTTCTTAACAAAGTGCACTGAAAATAAAGTCTCTATAATGTGTTAATCATCTAAGCAGGCATGAACAATTTTGGACAGCTGTCCAAAGAAAAATCAGCACAAATTTTAGACTGTATTAAAATCTGCATCAAGAGATTTGGTGAGAGCTCTACTTGCTGTTTAAATATTGCTCTCTGCACTATTAACTAATAATCTTTGAACAGGTTATAATATAAAACCACCCCCTCAAATCAGTTAGCTGTTTCTAAGGATTATTCTAAGGTTATTAAACCACATGATCTTCTGTCTTCACACTGCCACTTCCATGTTAACTTCTGAGCTAACTTCCAAAACTCTTAAATAAAAAATAAGCTAATAAAACATCAATTTAAAATATGTGAAGCAGAAGAGGAGAGGAACTAAAAAGTGAAAAGGTCTTGGGTTGAACTCCAAGTTTGCACGTTAACATCTCTGTGACTTTGAGCAAATCACTTAACCCCTCTGAATTTCTGGTTCCTGACCTACATAATACACACAACATTTGCTTCACAGGGCTATTGTATGGAATAAATAAAACCATGTAGTAAAACTCTCAACACGGTCTGTGGGTTATAAGCATCTTTAATTGTTAGTTCTCATTCCCTTTCCTCAATAGCTACTGCTAAGAACATTACTGTTTTTTGTAGTTAACCATTAGCATATTGAAAAGCAGAGACATTACTTTGCTAACAAAGGTCCATTTAGTCAAGGCTTGGTTTTTCCAGTGGTCATGTATGGATGCGAGAGTTGGTCTGTGAAGAAAGCTGAGCGCTGAAGAATTGACGCTTTTGAACTGTGGTGTTGGAGAAGACTCTTGAGAGTCCCTTGGACTGCAAGGAGATCCACCCAGTCCATTCTAAAGGAGATCAGCCCTGGGTGTTCTTTGGAAGGAATGACATTCCTAAAGCTGAAACTCCAGTACTTTGGCCACCTCATGCGAACAGTTGACTCATTGGAAAAGACTCTTGATGCTGGGAGGGATTGGGGCCAGGAGGAAAAGGGGATGACAGAGGATGAGATAGCTGGATGGCATCACCTCAATGGATTTGAGTTTGAGTGAACTCCGGGAGTTGGTGATGGACAGGGAGGCCTGGCATGCTGTGATTCATGGGGTCGCAAAGAGTCGGACATGACTGAGCGACTGAACTGAATGTTGCACCTTATTTTTCTACTCCATTACTAGTTTTTCTTTCTAACTTTCTTTTGGTTAAGTCTGTATGTTGTTATTTTTTATCTCAACTGAATCAGCTGTGTCCTAAGTGTAACACACTATAGCCTTAAAAGACAAGACTCATGAAAAAGAAAACATCCAAGGTAAGCAAATATATTCACTACATCTTGAGGATAAGAAATGCCAAAAGATTAAAGCAAGGGGACTGGAAAACTGGCAGAAACACAAAAGCAGGGTGACAGTGATAGGGTTAACAGAATAAAGCAGAAAACTACAGGAGGTAAAGGGCAGACTTACATTCTGAGCCTAAGTCCACCAGTGGTGTATCTGTATTTAATTATTTAACTAGTTATTTAATTACCACCTATTTGAGCTAGATATGAACTAGCTATAGTAATAATACCAGGTCTCCTACGTTTCATTCGACCTTCACAGTCTTGTAAGGGCACACAGAAGACAAGCAGCTGGAACTGTATGCATTCTGCCAGTAGGTACTGAACACCTTCTATGCACCAGGTCATGGGTTAAAGTTATGAAATAAAGAACAGGGAGTACTTGCTTTTCAGGTAATAATAATATAATGGAAAAGACATTTAAAAATCAGAAGCAACATATATTAAAGAATAATAAATATCACATTAGAGAAAATTATAGGAACACAGAGGAAGGAGGCCTGAGCCACTCTAGGGAAGACAGATCTACCTGGGAAGGAAATGATAACCTATCAGGCCACACACTGCAAGCTGGATTTTATCAGGAGAAAGAATAGGGAAACAGTGTTCCAAAGAGAGGAAACTGCAGGCATAAAAGCACAGGAGCAAGAGAGAACATGGGAAAGGCATGCAGTCTAGTATGGGAAACAGAGAGGAGGATATTAGGGTGAAAACACAGTTACTACAGAACTAGTGGCCTAGAACGGAAGATCTTAGGTGAGGTTCCAAGTTCTGAGTGCCCCAAAGAAATACCAGATGATTGTGGCTAGGTATGGTAGAGAGTTGAACAGTTAAACTGCTCCAAAGCAAGATGATGGTTTTAAACAAGGAGGGAAAAGTAACGGTAATGAGAAATGGACAAATTAGCCATCCCAACCTCCATCTTCATCACGTTCTGCTCCTGTGGAGTGTCAGAAAACAAGTTTCCAATGGAAGGGGCTCAGATTTCAGTTAAGACAAAGAGAGGGAAAGAGTTTTAGAGCTACTGGGGGTTTGCCAGGGGCTGGCAAGCCCTGTCTCAAGGTGGCTGGAGGCTCCCATTCAGGTGAAGATGTTCTTGAGGTCTGTGGAGTAGCGCCAAAGGCTCCACTTGGAAGGAGACTGTCCCACTGTTCTTAGTAGAACTGTGGAGAAAATCCTCTCTAGTGACAGCTTCTGGAGCTCTCTGAAGCAGCTTAAACAGTTGACTAAGGGACAGGAAACTGGAAAATTCTGAAAGAGATGGGAATACCAGATCACCTGACCTGCCTCTTGAGAAATCTGTATGCAGGCCAGGAAGCAACAGCTAGAACTGGACATGGAACAGCAGGCTGGTTCCAAATAGGAAAAGGAGTACGTCAGGGCTGTATACTGTTACCCTGCTTATTTAACTTATATGCAGAGTACATCATGAGAAACGCTGGGCTGCAAGAAACTCAAGCTGGAATCAAGATTGCCGGGAGAAATATCAATCACCTCAGATATGCAGATGACACCACCCTTATGGCAGAAAGTGAAGAGGAACTCAAAAGCCTCTTGATAAAAGTGAAAGTGGAGAGTGAAAAAGTTGGATTAAAGCTCAACATTCAGAAAACGAAGATCACAGCATCTGGTCCCATCACTTCATGCGGAAAAGATGGGGAAACAGTGGAAACAGTGTCAGACTTTATTTTTGGGGGCTCCAAAATCACTGCAGATGGTGATTGCAGCCATGAAATTAAAAGACGCTTACTCCTTGGAAGAAAAGTTATGACCAACCTAGATAGCATATTGAAAAGCAGAGACATTACTTTGCTGACTAAGGTCCGTCTAGTCAAGGCTACGGTTTTTCCAGTGGTCATACATGCATGTGAGAGTTGGACTGTGAAGAAGGCTAAGTGCCGAAGAATTGATGTTTTTGAACTGTGGTGTTGGAGAAGACTCTTGAGAGTCCCTTGGACTGCAAGGAGGTCCAACCAGTCCATTCTGAAGATCAGCCCTGGGATTTCTTTGGAAGGAATGATGCTAAAGCTGAAACTCCAGTACTTTGGCCACCTCATGTGAAGAGTTGACTCATTGGAAAAGACTCTGATGCTGGGAGGGATTGGGGGCAGGAGGAGAAGGGGACGACAGAGGATGAGATGGCTGGACGGCATCACGGACTCGATGGACGTGAGTCTGAGTGAACTCCGGGAGTTGGTGATAGACAGGGAGGCCTGGTGTGCTGCGATTCATGGGGTCGCAAAGAGTCGGACACGACTGAGCAACTGAACTGAACTGAACTGAAGGGACAGGACTGTCTCAGGGTATTTGTAACCATCCTCAAGGTTCTGGTTTGTGGAATAGGTTATTGTGCGCAAAACATGATACAAAGTTTACACCTAGAAGATATAAGAGGCCTGGTCAGGCACAGAATCATATGGAGTTGCGCATAACCTTAGAAGGCACTTGCTTTTACCATTTCACAAAACAGTCCCATTTTCTACAGCATCTCTGATAATCATTTAGCTCTAGTATATACACCTCTAATGACTAGATTCTTAATTCAAGCTTTTCATTTCACTACTGGGCAGTTTGATCTGGTAAAAAATATTATTTCTCAAGGGAACTAAAAACTCCTTTCTGATTTCTTCTGATCCATCATCAAGGTTTAATTTTACTCCTCTTCCCCTGACAGTCTTTGAAACATGAAGATAGCAATCTTCTTCTCTTAGACATAGTCTTTACTTACGTTCTTGACTTGTTTAGAGTAACAAGTTACGTGACAAGTACACTTGTTTAGAGTATATATATATATATATCATACATTTTTCCAGGTTTATCAATAACTTCCATTATGATTTTGATCTCTATCAGATCAAGCTGTTAAAAAGACATATTAAAAAGCTTTACCAGAGAAGGGGGCCTTCATTTCCCAATGGATCCTTGCTTTGTCTGTATCTCACTCAGTGCTGCAATGTGGGAGAACACCAGTCTTTTAGCTTTCTTGCTGAGGTGCCCCTATGTCAAAACCTTCCCAGCCTCACTCCCACTGTGCAGTAGCCTTTCATGTGCTGTACTGTCCAAAACACCTGGAAGTACTTGCCAGTCCTTAAATAAGGCTCAGACTTTGATTCTTTGACATAGCCATGCTTTTGTCACGCTATTCTTTCAGTCTGGAAGGTCTATCCTTCCAGAAAGGTCTCCATCTCTGGCTTATCTTTTAAAATCTTATCCTCTCTTCAGATGTAGTCTAAATGTTACACACTGAAAAGCTTACCCTGATGAACCAGTAAGAAGAAAAATGGGTGTCATTCGGTCTTCAGCTTCTATGTGCCAAGTTCTTTAATACTGTATCTTATTTAAAGTTTATATACCCTCAAAATATTGCAGATGCCCCCCGGTATCAGTAGGGGATTGGTTCTAAGAACCCTGAAGATACCAAAATCCAAAGATGCTCAAGTCCCTGCATGGGCCCACCGTAACCAGGGATGCCAAATACATGGACATGGTGGGCCATCTGTACTTAATCTTTGCTTCATAGATGAAGATACAAGTTCAGAGGGTTAACTAACTCCTAAAGATTACACAGCTGATAAACCAATAAAACTCTAGTCTATCTGATTTAAAGGCATGAATATCAAATAATGCTCTTCTCAAGATACTATTTTTGTGAAGTGTATATTATGGAAGAATATTAGGAGGGGCAGGATCAACTTTCTAACCTACTTCATTCTCTCTTTTCCCAGTCTAATTATGAACTTTCTCAGAGGATAATAATACCTCATCAATTAACTTTAAAAAGCACGATGAGTATCTCCTAGGAAAACTGGAGAAAAGTGTTGGAAATTAGTGGAAATATCTCTGAATCTCTAGGTTTTGTGACCTTCTGGATTTTAATTCTTGATCACAAAAGGAAAAACATTCATCAAAACCTGGCTGTGGCTTTGAGACATTCACTAGTTTTATTTGGATCTCATTCTTCTACTGTTGGAAATAAAATCAAACTGAATTCGGTTAAAATAAAAATATTTTAAAGTTTGCTGGTTTCTTTTACCTTTATAAAAACTTTATTTAAAAACTTTTGGGAACTTGTGGGTTAAGATGGCAGATTGAAACATGTACACTGACTTCTGCAACCTCCTGAAACTTCCATAAAATGTCAGTAATGGGGTTTTCTATCTTTATGCTTCCTTCGTTTCTAATGAGAAGACAGTAACGTTTTAAATTAATATCCCCTGTATGTAGTGTGCTTATATGCAAATACAACAAAGAGAGAGCTGCAAAGATTATAACAGCAACAAAATTTTGGAAGTTGAAAAGCAGGATGGACATATTTTTAAAAATCTGAATTCTAACCCAGAAGAGGGGGTTTGAGAGGCAATGTGAGCTACAATTCAGTAACAACCATAAGGCTCAGGAATTGGTGGCCCTATGACCAAGCTAGACAGAATATTGAAAAGCAGAGACATGACTTTGCCAACAAAGGTCCGTCTAGTCAAGGCTATGGTTTTTCCAGTGGTCATGTATGGATGTGAGAATTGGTCTGTGAAGAAAGCTGAACGCCGAAGTGACACTTTTGAACTGTGGTGTTGGAGAAGACTCCTGAGAGTCCCTTGGACTGCAAGGAGATCCAACCAGTCCATTCTGAATGAGATCAACCCTGGGATTTCTTTGGAAGGAATGATGCTAAAGCTGAAACTCCAGTACTTTGGCCACCTCATGAGAAGAGTTGACTCATTGGAAAAGACTCTGATGCTGGGAGGGATTGGGGGCAGGAGGAGAAGGGGACGACCGAGGATGAGATGGCTGGATGGCATCACTAACTCGATGGACGTGAGTCTGGTGATGGACAGGGAGGCCTGGTGTGCTGCGATTCATAGGGTTGCAGAGAGTCGGACATGACTGAGCGACTGAACTGAACTGAAGTACTTCTTAAAGTGGCAGTAAAACTGGGGGTAAAAACAGTAAACTGGGTGATCATTTTGCAATGTACACAAATACTGAATCATTATGTTATGCACCTGAAATTGATACAGTGTTGTATGTCACTTATACCTCAATTAAAAAAACAAAACAGGAAGACTAGCTGAAAATCCGTAAGACAATTATATTTCCAGATCCCCTCTCAATTCCATAGACTGAGGTAACAACCACTCTTACACCTTGGCAATTAGACTAGAATTTTAGATTTTGGAGACGGAACATCAACATAGTTAAGGGCAAAGGCACTGTACTGGAAACAAGGTGATTAAATGAAAGTATGCATACTCGATGCTGAGGCCTATAGCCCTCTTCCCCTCCACTCTGCTTCCAGAACACAGGCAAATACTTTACAGGTGGATACTGAAAGATCCTTGACAAGCCCAAGAGGAAAGATCTAAGAAGAATGACATTAGGTATCCCCAATGAAAAGAGCCCAGCAAAATCCCCTAAAGTGAACTTCATAGTTAACAGCACAAAGAGCTCCCGATGTTTTCTAGTCCTCTGCTCTTAAAAAGAAATATGCAATCAAGTATCATTAAACTTAAGAAATGCCTCTAAGGCAAATGACAATATCAAGGTCAAACTGAAAACAAAAATAAGAATAAACACTTCAAAAACCATTAATATGCTCAGATGGATAAAAGATGATACTACACACAGGATGCTATTCAGAGAAAAAGAGTTCTTAGCAATTTAAAATATGAAAGTGATTTTTTAAGGAATCTCCACACTGTTTTCCATAGTGGCTGTACTAGTTTGCATTAAAACAAATTCCTTGAAAGAGACACATAATAGCCAGGACATGGAAACAACCTAGATGTCCATCAGGTCACATATACACAATGAGTATTACTCAGCCGTTAAAAATTCATTTGAATCAGTTCTGATGAGATGGATGAAACAGCTTATACAAAAATACAGTATACTATGCAATCCCTGTATGCATGTGATAAAACTCAGATGGGGATGACATACACATCAGTGATTGAATCTCTATTCAGCAGCAAAGATGTTCATGTAATGCAATTTAAAATATGAAAGTGAAATATGAACAACAAAAAATAGATGGGCAAGACACAAAGTTAAGGGAATCTCTGAGGAGTTAAAAGACAAAGAGATGGAAAACAGTAGAAAAGAGATAACATTAGAGGATCAGTGCAGAAGATCTATTACCTAAATACAATAGTAGTCTAGAAATAGAAAATAAAGAAGAAATCATCAATAAAATAATTCAAAGAAATTTCCCAGAACTTAATGACTTGAATTTTCAGACTAAAAGGATTCACTGAGTACCCAGCACAATGGATAAAAATAAACTCAAGGGCCCATCAGCCTGAAATTTTAAAACACTGAGGACAAGAGGAGTTTCTACAGATTTCCAGAAAGGAAACAAAGCAAAGCAAAACAAAGTATATAGATCACATTAAAATAAAGGGGGGAGTCAAATATCTTTAAACTGTGTGGATCACAATAAACTGTGGAAAATTCTGAAAGAGTTGGGAATACCAGACCACCTGACCTGCCTCTTGAGAAATCTGTATGCAGGCCAGGAAGCAACAGTTAGAACTGGACATGGAACAGCAGGCTGGTTCCAAATAGGAAAAGGAGTAGGTCAAAGCTGTATATTGTCACCCTGCTTATTTAACTTATATGCAGAGTACATCATGAGAAACGCTGGACTGGAAGAAACACAAGCTGGAATCAAGATTGCCAGGAGAAATATCAATCACCTCAGATATGCAGATGACGCCACCCTTATGGCAGAAAGTGAAGAGGAACTAAAAAGCCTCTTGATGAAAGTGAAAGAGGAGAGTGAAAAAGTTGGCTTAAAGCTCAACATTCAGAAAACGAAGATCATGGCAGTTGGTCCCATCACTCCATGGGAAATAGATGGGGAAACAGTGGAAACAGTGTCAGACTTAATTTTGGGGGGCTCCAAAATCACTGCAGATGGTGATTGCAGCCATGAAATTAAAAGACGCTTACTTCTTGGAAGAAAAGTTATGACCAACCTAGACAGTATATTCAAAAGCAGAGACATTACTTTGCCGACTAAGATCCGTCTAGTCAAGGCTATGGTTTTTCCAGTAGTCACGTATGGATGTGAGAGTTGGACTGTGAAGAAGGCTAAGTGCCGAAGAATTGATGTTTTTGAACTGTGGTGTTGGAGAAGACTCCTGAGAGTCCCTTGGACAGCAAGGAGATCCAACCAGTCCATTCTAAAGGAGATCAACCCAGGGATTTCTTTGGAAGGACTGATGCTAAAGCTGAAACTCCAGTACTTTGGCCACCTCATGCGAACAGTTGACTCATTGGAGAAGACTCTGATGCTGGGAGGGATTGGGGGCAGGAGGAGAAGGGGACGACCAAGGATGAGATGGCTGGATGGTATCACGGATTCAATGGATGTGAGTCTGAGTGAACTCCGGGAGTTGGTGATGGACAGGGAGGCCTGGTGTGCTGCGATTCATGGGGTTGCAGAGTTGGACACAATTGAGCGACTGAACTGAACTGAACTGAATCAAATATAAAAATCAAACATCAAAAGTAATACTGGAAGCTAAAATATAATAGAGCACTGACTTGAAAATTGTTTAAAATATATGTTGTTGTTAGGTCACTAAGCTGTGACCAACTCTCTGGAACCCCATGGACGGTAGCACGCCAGGCTTCCCTGTCCTTCACTATCTCCTGAAGGTTGTTCAAACTGCTGTTCATTGAGTCAGTGTTGCTATTTTATATACATATATAGGTATATTATATATATATATATATATATATATATATATATATATCTCCAGCCTATTCCATACCAAGTAAAAAAAGAATAAAGATATTTTCAGTTTTACAAAGTCACCAAAATTTACCTCCATACATCCTTTCTGAGGAAGCTAAAGGAAGACTTTTGTCAACAAAACGAGAGTAAACTAAGAAAGATGACATGGAATCCATTCAGAAAATGAATTTCAACACAAGAGAAGTGATGGGAATCCCGAGGATTTTAGCTAAGGCAGAGAGATTGGAGCAGGTCAGATTGGAGCAGGAGAGATTTCCAAAGATTAAACTGACTGAAAACGTGACAAGCAACTGACCATACATCTGACATGTCTGAACATCTTGAGAGGAGATTTAGATAACTGGTGGAGATTTTGGGGTAGAATTAGCTATAAGCATATTGAAAACTAATCAAAGTAAAAATAAGAGAATCATAAACTTCAAAGAAAACAAAAAAATATTAGGTAGAAAAAAAGTAACCATAGTATACTGTATGTTTTATCTATGAGGGAACTTTACATAGAACTGGTAGTTTAAATACAAACCCATATTGGTAGAATGGAATATACTTGCAGTAAAGATGTGGTGAAAGGGAGCCAGAGTATCATCCTCTACTGAAGGAATCACTGATAATCTTAAAACCCAAGAAGCGATATTGTCAGATTATTTAGTGACTTGGAGCTAAGCGTCCCCAGTTGCTTGGATGGTGAAGAATCTGCCCACAATGTGGAAGACCCAAATTCGATCCTGGGTTGGGAAGATCCCCTGCAGAAGGGAATGGCAACCCACTCCAGTATTCTTGCCTGGAGAATTCCATGGACAGAGAAGCTTGGTGGGCTACAGTCCATGGGGGTCACAAAGAGTTGGACACGACTAAGAAACTAACACACACACAAGAGAGAATCTGTTAAAATTATTAAAGTAGTTTCCTTTAAGGTACAGGGAAAAATACTGTTTCATAATAAACCTTAAGGAACTATTTGACTCTCTAAACTAGAAGCATATATAACTTTTATACAACTAGGAACAGTATTAATGGGCCAGAACTCCAGGGTTGAGTTATCTGAAGACACAATCCTTTCCCTTCCCTTTTCAGAGCTTCAAATGGTATCACATCACACATCCTGGTGAGCTGATAACAATCTGCCCTGTATCGCCATTTTAAGTGCACTAGTTGAATTACACACAAGGTCAGTAATTTACTATTGCATCTGAAATGATTAAATAAAAATGTCAGTGAAAGACAAACGATTAGAAAATTCTGATAACACTTGGCAAACATTTGTCAGCTTTCTGTTTGACTAGAAGAAGGTACTCAATAACTTCTAACAATTACCAAAGGAAAATGCTCTCTCACTGTATAACTTCTCTTTAATCTCACTCCACTTGTCAAAGCCCTGCATTATCGTCCTAGACACATGCAAAGCCCAGCACATTTATAAGAAGTGAAGACACTAATTTCATTTGATACTAATGTGTACCCCACTCTCCTTTCAAAAGGCAGGCTTTTCCTTTCAGTGTTGAATTTTTGTTCCTTAATTCCCAGAGGAGGGTCGCTGATGCTTTGTCTTCCAGGCACAAACCTTTGCTCAGTGCATTTTTGGTGCTAGACACTGTGCTGGGAAAAAGGGATGAGTAAATTTCGGTCTCATCCTTACAGAGTTTACTAGTCTAGTAGGGAACATCTACATATACAATAAATGACAACAGACATGTAAAAATGTTGATATATTTGACTGAGGCTTTGTTTCGTCTTTTGGCCAGGCTACACAGCTTGCAGGATCTTAGTTCCCTGACCAGGGATGGAACCTGGGCCCACAGCAGTGAAAGCACCCAGTCCTAACCACTGGACTGCGAGGCAAGTTCCAAATGAGTATTTTTTTTTTTTTTTAAGTTGAGCAGGGAGCATAGAAGATGAATAATAACTTTGTTCAGGAAGCTAAAGAAAGGTTTCTAGTAGGAAAGACCACGGAGCTGTACAGTGGAGACCGAATGGGAATTTAGCACATGAATGACAGGGGGAGGTATCAGGCAAAGGGGGTAAAAAAGGATTAAAAAAAAGCGAAAGCAGAAGGTGGGCCTCACCTCAGTGAAGTAGTTCAGCTTTCCTGGCATAAAGGGCCAGTGGCAGGGGTTTTGGGGTAAGTGGCAGCAGAAGGTGAGGCTGAAAAGGGAGGAAGAAGACAGATCATGTGAAGCCTTTGGCATGCTGCAATGTCTGTTTTTGAGGGGGCAGGGTTGTGGGAAGGTAACCTTGGGAAACGATTTGAAGGTTTTAAGCAGGGAGTTGACATGGACAGATCTGCAAGGCTCGCCCCCACCCCCTGCCCTCCACACACATTGCTTTTTCATTATATAAGTGCTTACTTGAACACCAAGCATTTGAGCAGGGACTCTACCGTGGAGGCAACAGAGAATCACTTAACAAAAGTCAGCCATTGGTGACCACACTAAAATGGTTATGACCAGTGCCATTACTGACCTGTAAACTTTAACAAACACCAAGTAATATCAGAGTTCAGAGGATAGTACTGGACTGAGCCAGGCCCACTGTAGTGACCATGTACTCAATAGCATAGAAAAGAATTTATTCTGTCCACTTCAAGGACTGGTATAAGGATCAAATATAATACTGTACATAAAAAATCTTCTGATAAAGTATCCCAATCCTTCATGTATAAACTGTATGACTTTGGGTAAAGTGTTTACATTTTCTGAGCTCCAAAATCTTCGTTCGTCAAGTGGGGACAAGGCCATCTATCTCATAGAGTGCTTGTCTGACATACAATATTTGTAATAGTATCTTAGTCATTTACATGGGCTTAGGAAATGTCATTGGTCAGTTACACAGTTGATAAGTATTCACTGAGGACATGAAGTGTACAGCACCCTGACTAGTCAGAATCCCCAGGAAAAATATGCAAAATTGGAGCAAAAATTTAAAACTACCACCAAACTGTTCATGATCATGTCAACTTGAGAACACAGCAACCAGTATCTATTAAGTTTAAAGATTTCTCCAGAATCTCATGCAGGAATTAACCAAGAATAAGTTGGACTTTCTCACTGGCATTCCTGTATACCCACACACATACACAAACATGTGTGCGTGTGTATGCAGAAACATTAGGACTCACCAAGGAAAAATAAATCTCTCACACTTGAAAATTAAGGAACTGCACAGGCAGCAAATCTCTGGGTGAAGGTGATGCAGTGGGTTATACAAGCTAATAATTTATGTTAGGGCTTCACAAAATGTTAGACACCAGGAAAGGAACCAAAATAAGTCAAATTACATCAATAAAAAGGTATGACTAGCTGTGCTGCCTGGGCTATATGCTCTATCCTGCTATAAACAGAAATGGCTAGAATCTGGATGACTAACTAAACAGAGCAATAATAAAAACAAAGCATGTTGTAAGAGCTGCCGCTAGATCCACAACCTTGGGGATCAATGAAATAATGCCTGTTGCCTTATATACACAATCTTGTGGGTTTTGTGTTTTGGGGAAAAGTAAGTTCAGATCATTTCTAAACCAGCAATTTGTCTGCCGAGGTTTTGTTGAGTCTGTTATGGTTACGATAAAATATGATCTTTCATATTAAATCACTTATGACCTTGGCAAAATATTACTTTATATTAACTGACTCTTGGGACACTTTAATTTTATGAAACATGCACTTTAGTTTTTAAAAGCATGAAGGCAAAACTAGATATTCCTAGTCTACTACATCATGTTAACACATCGTCAAAGACCTGGGAATACACAGAAAAAAAATACACTAAATCTCCATCTAATTAGTTTCAATATGAAAGCGCATGTGTGTGCGTGAATATGAAAGGATGCCTGCAACTAAAAACAATATGCAGCTAATATTTTAAATCCTTAAACATACAAGGAAAAGGTCTGATTGACTTCCTGGATTCATGTCTCAGTGCCCAACGTCACTCCATGGAAGAAGGTTACCAAAGTGAAAGGTTGTGGGAAAACTCAACACCCACTTTAGGGCAGAGGTCAGCAGCTTTACAGATGTGTGATGACAAGTATTTCTGGTATACATGGTGAAATGAACCAAAGAAAGATTATAACTCATGCATTAAGATACGGCATCCACAGTTCAAAAAATGTGTCTAATATTGTTCCAGTAAAAGGCTCAAATTTTAAATTGCAAATTTGTAACTAGGAGATCAAGTCACCTCTGCCTTACTGAGGGAACAGGACTTGGAGTTCCCTGAACTGTGAGGGAAGGTAGATTTTGGTGGAGCATCACAACCTGGGGGCTCGCAAGGCTGTAACAGAGCAGCGTGAGAACACTGGGCAGCAGTAGGCATACGGTACTTCGCAGGTGGCAGAAGCTTGACGAGTATTTGTTGTAAGAGTTAGGCAAAGGGCCTAGAAATATGACAGTGACAAACCTGCCCACTTTGATATTTGATCACAGGCCCTGAAGCTGACAAATGCTAACAGTGCTACTGGCTGTCACTGACATAAGTAACATGAATTACCAGTGCCCAGCTTCCAGTGATTTCCTTTTTAGCAGACAAGCAGAAATATGTATAATGAAGTCGTATATACAGTGAAAAAGAAAATCTGATTTTTAAAAGGCTATTACATTTTGGTTATATTTGACTAAAGTCCAACACTATTCAAGGTGCCAATATGCAATAAATAAGGAGCTTGTGCTGGAATTTAAGTAAACATACTGCTTCCTTCCTT
Organism: Ovis aries; assembly: GCF_016772045.2. NCBI lineage: Eukaryota > Metazoa > Chordata > Mammalia > Artiodactyla > Bovidae > Ovis > Ovis aries. The sequence continues at coordinate 54,260,158 of NC_056068.1, read as the reverse complement.
GTCTTGATATGAAAAAAAATTTGCATTTGAACTAAGTAGTGGTTTATTGACATCACGGACTTACATCTATCTGGTATGATGAAGAAGATGAAGTCGCTCAGTCGTGTCCAACTCTTTGCGACCCCGTGGACTATAGCCTTCCAGGCTCCTCCATCCAGGGGACTCTCCAGGCAAGAATACTGGAGTGGGTTGCCATTTCCTTCTCCAGGGGATCTTCCCGACCCAGGGATCAAACCCAGGTCTCCCGCATTGGAGGCAGATGCTTTAACCTCTGAGCCACCAAGGAAGCCCTAGCTCCTTATTTTGCTGCTAGTAACATACTGGTCTGTAGAACACACCTTGAGTAATAGTGATACAGGCAACATCAGCACATCTGCTACTCTAACGATGTTCTTCTATGGAAAGTAAGTTAGAAAACCATCACATTCTAGAAGGCAGAAAAAGAACTAATATTTATTAAGTATTATCATGTCCCAAGGTTTTAAAATACATTATTTAACCTTATTTAACCTTTACAATAACACTGTATTGGCAATATCACATTCTGAACTGAGGTGTTAAACTTATCTGAAGTCATGTAAGCCATAAAATGTGTCCCTTAGACCTTCTGCAGCAGGGGATTCACATGCAGGCTGATGGCTCCAGCTACTGCACCTTTGGATCCTCAATGCATTCATGCCAAACTTCATACAGGCTGCCCCCAGCCAATGACATGCACAGCAGTGGTGCCAAGGTAGGGTAAGACATGGGACTCTTCCAGTGAGCAGCTCTGGCTTGAGTATTTCACATCAACTTAGACCTGAGGTGTAGTCCAAGAGTTTTCCAGCTCAGTTCTCCTTCCTTCCTCCTTCTACAAGTATCATATCTGCACTGCAGTCTGAAGGCTGTTCTCACCTTCCTCTGCTGCTTCTTTCAATAAATCATTTGTCCCTCTAATTCCCTCTTGAAGTCTGCTTCTTATTAAACCCAAATGCAGCACCAGTAAATGTGGGTACTAGTACTGAACCATGTGATTATTTGGGGGAAAGAGAAAGTTAGTACAGATTTAAATATAATGAGTCTAAGATATTGTGTTTTACTCACCAAAGAGGAAGTCTGATGTAAGGAGCAAATTAAAAAGGCTGCCACTACCTAACCTTCTATTTCTGCACCTGGGATAACAGACTAAGAGTGAGGACCAGACCAAAGGTAGAAGGTAATAACGCCGTTGGTAGCAAGACGGACAGAAGTGTATGTGCCAACAGATCTGCCAAATTGCTACTTCTTGGCATTATTCATTTCATGTTACCAGCTTTGAAAAAACAGTAATAGCAAAAACTCAAAGCAAAACAAAAAGGTACCAGCTGCTGCTGTAGGGCTTGAAGGCAGTAGTTTATGGATTTCTCAAATGGAAAGTCATATTAGCAACTTTGCCAAATGTCTCAAATGCATGTGCTAATGAATGGAAATGAAGAGAGATTTATGGAGTATCTATTTTGGTTAAGGGAATGCACCAGAATAGTTAGATTTTATACACATGTGGACTGTTTTTCATACAGGGCATCTACTTTTATACCCACCAGAGCCTAGAACAGTGCATTCAATTAGTACTTTTTGACTGGCATATTCAAGAGGGACACAAAATCCTGTATATACTCTGAGTTTCAAATTAAAATTAGAAAACCAAGATAACTTAAAGATAAATTATAGGGAAACTAAGATAATATACTTTATTTAGAAGAGGTGATTATATAAAAGATATTAACTTACTTTTAAAATAAACGGTATCATGTATATTTTAATGGCTATGTTTTAGAAAGAAAGAATAAAAATGTCAACGTAATAATGGATGACTTTGCTTTTCATATCTTCCACATCGTGCCAGAGTAAAAGATCATAGACCATTACTAAAAGCTTTGCATTCTCTTGTACTTTTAAATTCAGATATTAATAACTCCATTATAGAAATAAATAAAAAAGCACTGATGGAAGATGTGAAGTGCATTAGTGTTTATGTTATCTCTCTCAGGATGAATTTAATGGGTACCTTAATAAGGAGATATAAACTAATGTCACTGATTAGGAAATACATCCACTCACATCCTTTAGTAGCCTCCAATGGGCTTAATGGTGATGTCTGAGTGGAATTACTATAAAGCAGATGATGAATTAGTGTTGGGGCAAAGGGATACATAAATGTGCCTCAGAGATGAAACAATTATATTCTATATCGTAAGTTAAAGGTCAACTCTAAAGACAGTACAGTCAGTCCTAAAAAGGGCTAACCAATTTGGCTAAGCCCACTGCTCAGAACTTGCTGCAGCTAAGCTGTTTTGATAGCTGGGCCACAAGTTTCCTTGGCTATAATAACCTGAAAGTAACATTTATGTATTTTAAGTCTTTTTTAATCTCTTAAATACCATGAAGTGATGTTTATCAGAATTTTTTTTAAAGACACAGGCACATTCCACATAGATGATTTCATTCTCAGGGGACTTTTGTCATTATGAAGCCTTATTAAAAGAAGGTGAAGGTTCACAAGCCTTTAGGAAGAACCTTAAGTGACATTACAAACTAAATCTAAAACAACTTTCTTTTGAGGGGGGAGGCTTAGCTAGACAAAGTAATTTCCTTTTCATGAGAGTTAGTTTAGTTGTCACAGTCCAGCAAACTTTGGATAAAGTGACCATCACAACTAGTATATAAAAAATGTAGACATTGTTTCTCTCACTTTCTCTTCTAATTAGGTTCAATTTTAACGCTGAGTGCAGGGGCTTGACCTACAAGTGGTAAATGCCCAAACACCCACAAACTCATTTGCTACTAGACACTTGGAAATCTTTCATACTCTAAGGCACAGAGAAACGATATCTTTAAAAAGAAAAAAAAAAGATATCTATCCAAAACTCAGTCTATTCATTTATTCAGAGCTTATGTTCATATTATATATTTTTAAATGTTCATGAAAGTTGTTTTCAATTTACCTTACCACAACATGGAGGAGAAAAAAAAGGTCAAAACTAGTTCATGCAGATTTCTTTAAGTGATTTAAAATCTATTAAGTGATTTATTTCAAATTCCTCCTATTTAATTACTCTAAGCCTCAGTTTCCTCATTTGTAAAATAAGGATAATAATAAAACCATTATTGTAAAAATTGGAAAGAATAAAAAGTGCTTTGCATATAGGTAAAATCAATAAAAGCAGACATTCTTATTTGTGAAGCTAAGGCAAATGAATTTCCAAGTGCTCTATTTCAAAATTCTTTTTCTTCTGGTTTATGACAATGACTATCCAGTCCTTTGCATTGGTAAATATGTCTCAAAGACTGTAAGAATGGTGTCATATATACTTTTTTCCAGCAGTGCCACATGGCTTGCAGGATCTTAGTTCCTTGACCAGGGATTGAACTCAGGGCACGGAAGTGAAAGAGCTGAGTCCTAACCACTGGACTGTCAGGAAATTCCCACATAGATACTTTTTTAATTGCTGTTTTCCTATAACTGTTTAATTTCAAGATACAACATACAAATAGCAAAATGCTTTTAAAGGCTCATTAAAAGCAAACCCCTGTATAACCACTACTTAGTCAAGAAACAGGATGCTGGAGCCTTACAAACCCCGTGACCCCTTTCTCATTACAGCCCCTTCTCTCAGAGCTTGTCATTTTCCATGCTTTTTATATAGTTTTCATCCCTAACAATACAGTCTAATCTTGCCCATTTTTGAACTATACATAAATAGAGTAACTCTGTGGAGATTCTCTTTTGTTTTGCTTCTTTTCCTCAATTCAGTTCAGTTCAGCCACTCAGCTGCGTTCGACACTTTGCTACCCCATGGACTACAGCACGCCAGGCCTCCCTGTCCATGGCCAACTCCCAGAGTTTACTCAAAACTCATGTCCACAGACTCAGTGATGCGATCCAACCATCTCATCCTCTGTTGCCCCCTTCTCCCCCGCCTTCAATCTTTCTCAGCATCAGGGTCTTTTCAAATGAGTCAGCTCTTTGCATCAGGTGGCCAAAGTATTGGAGTTTCAGCTTCAACATCAGTCCTTCCAATGAGTATTCAGGACCGATTTTCTTTAGGATGGACTGGTTGGATCTCCTTGCAGTCCAAGGGACTCTCAAGAGTCTTCTCCAACACTACAGTTTGAAAGCATCAATTCTTTGGTGCTGAGCTTTCTTTATAGTCCAACTCTCACATCCATACATGACTACTAGAAAAACCATAGCCTTGACTAGATAGACTTGTGTTGGCAAAACGTTTCTGCTTTTTAATACGCTGTCTAGGTTGGTCATAACTTTTCTTCCAAGGAGTAAGCATCTTTTAATTTCATGGCTACAGTCACCAACTGCAGTGATTTTGGAGCCCAGAAAAATAAAGTCTTCTACTGTTTCCCATCTATTTGCCATGAAGTGATGGGATTGGATGCCATGATCTTAGTTTTCTGAATGCTGAACTTTAAGGCAACTTCTTCACTCTCCTCTTTCACTTTCACCAAGAGGCTCTTTAGTTCTTCTTCATTTTCTGCCATAAGGGTGGTGTCATCTGAATATCTGAGGTTATTGATATTTCTCCCAGCAATCTTGATTCCAGCTTGTGCTTCCTCTAGCCCAGCATTTCTCATGATATACTTTGCACATAAGTTAAATAAGCAGGGTGACAATATACAGCCTTGACATACTCCTTTTCCTATTTGGAACCAGTCTGTTGTTCTATGTCCAGTTCTAACTGTTGCTTCCTGACCTGCATGCAGATTTCTCAAGAGGCAGGTCAGGTGGTCTGTATTCCCATCTCTTGAAGAATTTTCCACAGTTTGTTGTGACCCACACAGTCAAAGGCTTTGGCATAGCCAATAAGGCAGAAACAGATATTTTTCTGGAACTCTCTTGCTTCTTTGATGATCCAATGGATATTGGAACTTTGATCTCTGGTTCCTCTGCCTTTTCTAAAACCAGATTGAACATCTGGAAGTTCACAGTTCAAGTATTGCTGAAGCCTGGCTTGGAGAATTTTGAGCATTACTAGCGTGTGAGATTGGAGAAGGCAACGGCACCCCACTCCAGTACTCTTGCCTGGAAAATCCCATGGATGGAGGAGCCTGGTGGGCTGCAGTCCATGGGGTCGCTAAGAGTCAGACACGACTGAGTGACTTCCCTTTCACTTTTCACTCTCATGCATTGGAGAAGGAAATGGCAACCCACTCTAGTGTTCTTGCCTGGAGAATCCCAGGGACGGGGGAGCCTGGTGGGCTGCCGTCTATGGGGTCGCACAGAGTCGGACACAACTGAAGCGACGCAGCAGTAGCAGCGTGAGATGAGTGCAACTGTGCAGTTGTTTGAGCATTCTTTGGCATTGCTTTTCTTTAGGACTGGAATGAAAACTGACCTTTTCCAGTCCTATGGCCACTGCTGAGTTTTCCAAATTTGCTGGTATACTGAGTGCAGCATTTTTACAGCATCATCTTTTATGATGTGAAATAGCACAACTGGAATTCTATCAGCTCCACTAGCTCTGTTCATAGTCATGCTTCCTAAGGCCCACTTGACTTCACATTCCAGGATGTCTGGCTCTAGGCTGGTGATAACACCACTGTGATTATCCGAGTTGTGAATATCTTTTTTGTATAGTTCTTTTGTGTATTCTTGCCACCTCTTCTTAATATCTTCTGCTTCTGTTAGGTCCATACCATTTCTGTCCTTTATTGAGCCCATCTTTGCATGAAATGTTATCTCTAATTTTCTTGTAGAGATCTCTAGTCTTTCGCATTCTATTGTTTTCTTCTATTTCTTTGCATTGATCACTAAGGAAGGCTTTCTTATCTCTCCTTGCTATTCTTTGGAACTCTGCATTCAAATGCAGAGTTTTCTCCTTCGCTTTTCGCTTCTCTTCTTTTCACAGCTATTTGTAAGGCCTCCTCAGACAATTATTTTGCCTTTTTGCATTTCTTTTTCTTGGGGATGGTCTTGATCCCTATCTCCTGTACAATGTCACAAACCTCCATCCATAGTTCATCAGGCACTCTGTCTATTAGACCTAATCCCTTGAATCTATTTCTCATTTCCACTGTATAATTGTAAAGATTTGATTTAGGTCATACCTGAATGGTCTGGTGGTTTTCCCTACTTTCTTCAATTTACATCTGAATTTGGCAAGGAGTTCATGATCTGAGCCACAGTCAGCTCCCAGTCTTGTTTTTGCTGACTGGATAGAGCTTCTTCATCTTTGGCTGCAAAGAATATAATCAATCTGATTTCAGTGTTGGCCATCTGGTAATGTCCATGTGTAGAGTTTTCTCTTGTGTTGTTGGAAGAGGGTATTTGCTATGACAAATGCGTTCTCTTGGCAAAACTCTATTAGCTTTTGCCCTGCTTCATTCCATACTCCAAGGCCAAATTTGCCTGTTACTCCAGGTGTTTCTTGACTTCCTACTTTTGCATTCCAGTCCCCTATTACCGAGGTCCAGCCCCGGTGGATCCAGGGAATTCGCAGGGTGGACGGCGTTGGCGTGGAAAGACTTGTTTATTGATTGATACAAGATTAGATTAAGAAACTATAATGTAGTAGGAAGATTAAGTGGAGGAAGAGGGCTGAATAGCTTGGTTTACGCGGAAGACCAATAAAATTCCAAACAAGGAATTTGCACCATCTACGCTGGGCCACTGGCGCTCACTTGAATATCTAAGGGTGCCTCACCTTAGGCTCCCTTTTGCGTGGGTCTTAACAGCCAGGGCAAGTAAGTAGACTTGGCGGGCCTCTGTGCCCCAGGTGGAGATTTAGCCTGAAATTAAAGTGAAGAGTGGAGGGAGGGAAAGGGAGAGAAGAAGAGAGAGAGAGACACGGGGGAGCCAGATTCCCAAGAAACCAAAGGCTGAGAGACTAGTCCGAGAAGCTGGTCCGAGAAACTGGTCCCATCCTTTATTGTTCAGAAGGCCTTTTATACTTTTTATAAAACATGGAGATCAATGGGTAACACAAAATTATGTAGCGTTCGAAACCCAGACTCTTTCTGTATATCATTTTGTATACAAAAGGTCTCAGGTGATTTCCATTATCTTCTGGCCAAAAGGCTTGTTAACACTTTTTGGCTTTCTTCCTTAATGAATGTTAATTTTGTTTCCCCTGAAGTGTTTTTCTTTAATCTACAGCTCCTTAAAGCGTTAAAGTTACATCTCTATAGAACAAAGGTGCAGTGGGTTATAACAAAGAAGGTACTTAACTCAAAGAGCTAATGTTGCTAATACAAGGTCTACTACTTGTTTTTCTATATACCAACTATATCTAAAAATAAAGGATATGAAAATTTGGCAGCGAGTATTGGCTCAACAAATGAAACCTTTAATCAGTTCTATTCTAAAGATTTTGACTCCTCGGAAGCCCCTACATTCCTAGGATGTTTTAAGCTTCCTGTGCCTCCTGCGGTCAGGAGGCCTCAAACAATCACACTCACAGCTGTATGAGTCCTGCAGGCAGGCTAGAAAGCCATCAGAGGGGTTTTTGGATTGAAACACTCTTTCAAATGCAGAAGACTAAAGCCCTGAATTGACTTTTTCCAAAGAATGTCAGAAGAGTGGAAAAGCAGAGCACAAAAACCGGCAGATTTTTGTTGGGGTACATGCTTAGGAATTTCCAGAGGGGTCCCTGAAGTCTGAGCACGCCTTGCGTATGTCAGCTTCCTTCCTCATGACCTTGTCACGGCGGGATTCCTCACACTGGCTTCCGGCACCCTATAATGAAAAGGACATCTTTTTTGGGTGTTACTTGTAGAAGGTCTTGTAGGTCTTCATAGAACCGTTCAACTTCAGCTTCTTCAGCATTACTGGTCAGGGCATAGACTTGGATTACCATGATATTGAATGGTTTGCCTTGGAAATGAATAGAGATTATTCTGTCATTTTTGAGACTCTCATGAAAGTACTGCATTTCAGACTCTTTTGTTGACTATGATGGCTACTCCATTTCTTCTAAGGGATTCTTGCCCACAGTAGTAGATATAACAGTCATCTGGGTTAAATTCACCCATTCCAGTCCATTTTAGTTTGCTGATTCCTAAAATGTCGACGTTCACTCTTGCCATCTCCTGTTTGATGACTTCCAATTTGCCTTGATTCATGGATCTAACATTCCAGGTTCCTATGCGGTATTGCTCTTTACAGTATTGGACCTTGCTTCCATCACCAGTCACATCCACAACTGGGTGCTGTTCATTCTTTCTGCAGTTATTTCTCCACTCATCTCCAGTAGCATATTGGGCACCTACTGACCTGGGAAGTCTGTCTTTCAGTGTCTTATCTTTTGCCTTTTCATACTGTTCATGGGGTTCTCTCAACATTAGGTTTGTGAAATTCATCCTTATTACTGCATATAATCATGGTTTCAAGCCTGCACAGTATTCCATCACAGAAATATATCATGATTAAGGGTAAACATATCGCTGACAGGTTTTCAACTCGTTTCCAGTCTTCAGCTGTTATGAACAGTGATGTCAAAAACATTCTCATATGTATATCTGCAGTTTCACTGGAAAATGCCAAAGTGTTTTCTAAAATAATTTTATCAGTTTACACTCTCATCACCTCTACCTAACTAATTTATTGTGCCTTTTTTTTTTTTTTTAAATCATGCATGTGCTCAAAACAAGATTGGGAGGAATCAAAGAATTTCCAGACAAAAATGAAGAGGTTATTTATTTCAACTTCCTTATTTTATTAATAAAATAATCTAGAGCTTATAAAGATTAAGGGACTTGCCTAATATAACTGGGAGGCAATTCTTTGCTTTGAGGTTAGTGTACTAGAGCTCTTCCTAAGACACTAAGCTGCCTTGCAAAGCAGTCTGGAAAGAAAGAGATACAACCATCATCTATACATGTGAAGACAGTGGGGACACAAAAATGTTTTGAAGCTGTTTAGAAAAACAAGTCAGAAACAATGTTCTGTTGAGTCTTGGGAGCCTCATTATATAAATAAGGACACTGAGGGTGAAATCTTAGACTACCATGATTATCAAATAGCAACACTCCCATAAGATGAGCATGTAACACAATTTTAGCCTATATCTGGGCAGTTTTCTTACCCCTACAGAAAGGGTAAATGTTTGGTGTCTTTAAAATTTTTATTTTAATAATTATAATTGTATAATATGTATTCAACTCTCTATCCTCCTTTCTTCACTAATAACAAATGAATCCTTTGGTATTATCTAATCTTCATAAAACTTTTAATGACTATGAATGTTCCTCAGTTTATCTAACTTACCCCTAGACCGTCGTTTTCAGTATGATAAATGTCTTTTAACTGTTTCCAGGAAGTTAGAATTATTTCCTTATGGTAGAGTTCCTAAGAAGAAATTCTTAAAGTTGAAAATTCTTACTAACTCTACTTCAGAGAAGAAATTGTGAGGATCAATTATGAGCTGCTTGTGTGAAAGCCCTTTGGAAAACTACAAAGCACTACTCAAATATATGGTGATATTATCGTTATTATTATAAATTCATCTTGTACTTGACTTATATTGACCCATTTTTTATATGGCATGGTACTCCGTAAATCTCTGCTTATTTTCTATAAACAAAATTGCCAACATATACCGCTTGTAAATTATACCTTAGAGAATCTTAAAATCTTTCTGATCATGTTGGGCTAAGTCAAAAAGCTTGAAAGTGAAAGTGAAGTCGCTCAGTCTTGTCCGACTCTTTGCAACCCCATGACTGTAGCCTATCAGGCTCCTCCGTCCGTGGGATTCTCCAGGCAAGAGTACTGGAGTGGGTTGCCATTTCCTTCTCCAGGAGATCTTCCCAACCCAGGGATCGAACCTGGGTCTCCCGCATTGCAGGCAGATGCTTTACCATCTGAGCCACCAGGGCTATGTGAAAAAAAAAAGCTTGAAGGTGATGATTAAAAGAAAAAAACCAACAACAACTATTTCCCAAAGAACTTTACACATTTATCTAGTGTAATACAGCAACAGGATGTACACATCTACACACACAGCTACTACCCTATTAGTGTGATACACTGTAATGTTACCCTGGCTAAGAGGGTAAACCAGGTTTAATAATAGAGTCCTATTCACCCTTACCTCCTCAATGCCCAACTCAGCACCTGATACAGTCTAAGTGATCAACCAGCAATGCTTGGAGCCACAGAAACACCAAGAGAGGAAATAGAAGTCATTATACCAGTCACGGGACTCATGAGAGAAAAGAAGTACGTTAGAGCAGATGAAAAGTGCCAAGGAGAGGAACATAGTGAAGAAATGAGTTAGACAGCAGGAGTTGGGATTTTAGATGCTTCTTCTAAAGGCTATCTTCAGTCCAGCCTTTGTCCTAACTGCCATAGATTGCTTTTTATACAACAGGGGAACTGACACTCCTAGAGAGGACTGGGGGAAGAAAGAAGGTTAAAACAGAGAAAAACTGACACAAATTTGTGACTCAGTGAATTCTTCACCCTCACTTGCAAGGCCTATGTGTTATTTTCTTATATTATTTTGGGAGTTCTACAGTCCACCCATAATTTTTTTAGAAGGCATATTTATCAAAAAGTACTGGTTATTCACCAAAGAACTTTAAACCTCAAATATATATATATATATATTTATATGAAATATATATATTTATCAGTTCAGTTCAGTTCAGTCGCTCAGTCGTGTCCGACTCTTTGCGACCCCATGAATCGCAGCACGCCAGGCCTCCTTGTCCATCACCAACTCCTGGAGTTCACTCAGATTCACGTCCACCAAGTCAGTGATGCCATCCAGCCATCTCATCCTCTGACGTCCCCTTCTCCTTCTGCCCCCAATCCCTCCCAGCATCAAAATTTGGCCAAAAAGTTCATTTGGGTTTCCTGTACCCATCTTATGGGAAAACCCCAATTTTTTGACCAACCCAGTATTTAAAAAGATACATGAAATGACTGAACGTAACATTCACTAATAATCAGAGCTACAGATAAAAGCAGAGATATTATGTTTCTTCTCATATTAAATAAGATTAAAACAAACAACATTGGCAAGAGGATAAAAAACAGATATCAAACTTTAAAATTTATGTATTCTTTGACCTAGCAATTTGATATTTATCTTAAGGGAATAACTGAACACAGGTATACCTATCTAAGAAGACAGATGCTTCTCTCACCATCATGTGGTTCATGACAGGCAAATCTTGGAAATCTACTGCTAATGTCCACAAACAGTACAGTGTGGACAAGATCTTATACAACTGTATTCATCAATATGAAACTATCTTCACAATATACTGAACGAAAAAAGTAAGCCATACAACAGAATGCACAATGTGAAACTGTTTATATAAATTTTACCTGTTTCATTTAGGCATGTATATTTGCATAGATGTTTGGAAAGCTGATCACCAAGAAACTACAATGTTTATCTCTGAGTAATAGAATCCAAAGTGGCTTAAATTTTTTCCTTAATATTTTTCTGTATTTTAAAAATAAATCCATAGATTCATGAGACTGAATCATTTGTATGATTTGAAAAGTTACTTCTATTTTGGGGAAAAAAAAAGGAAAAGTATTGCCTTAACTTGAAACAACTAAAAGCTCAATACACTGAGAGTGAACAAATTATCTGAATTTTCCTTTCCTATAGCAGTATTCTCACTGATGCAGCTAAAAACGCAACTCCCCTACCCTTTCACTTTTTAACTTTCACTTCTTCACTTCATTTCATATTTGTGGAACCTGGAATTTCTTGATCACAAGGATTACACGGCACTTTGCATCTTATTTATTTTGCAAGCACTTTTTTTTTGTTTTAACTACTTACTCTGTTTCAGGCACTATTTTAAATGTGTTCCAGGCACTATTATAAATGCTTTAAAAATATCATTTAATCCTTATAACAACTCTAAGAGATGGGAATTATAATTGTAGGTATTATTATCCCTATTTTATAGATAAAGACACTGAAACACAGAGAGATTAAGTAACTTATCTAAAATCATATAGCTAAAGTGATAAATGGGCATTTGAACTTTGTAATCTAAATCCATAGTACTTGCTCTTAAGTATTCTTAAATATTCAAATACGCTGCATTTTATTCATTTTGTTCTAGGATTTTGACCTTTCCCTTGATAAATTTACACTAATTAGGATACTAATTTTATCCTCCCTGGAAACCCAAATCAGCATATTTTAAAATGCTTTTCTCTATTAGATACCAAAATTTACATATAACAATTTTTTGAAGTTCATTTCTTTAAAAAGCTTAAACCTAAGCTATGCTGGTCTTTTTGATGCCAACTAAAATCAGACCAAATTCACTTTTCATATATATTATTTCTCGTAATTCATTTCATGAGGCTTAGCCATAAAAAAATAGTTAGAATTTATATTCTACCTTCTCTGAACTAAGCATTATGTATTTCATTTCAACTGAAGTGCATTCTTTAAATATTTTTCTCCCAGCAACAAATGTCACTCATAGTGGTGTCTTGGAAAAGGCTCACATCATTACTGAATAAGCAATCTATTTCTTTATTAAATAAAATAATTTACCTGCTTAAAATATTAAATGCAAAACAAGGAGCTAAAGTGAATTTTTAGAAACTAGGACAAAAGAGGAGACAGAAGGTATAAAAGATGTTAAACCAAATGAAGTGCTACACTTACACTTGGCTCTTAGGTGGCCTCAGACAAAAGGGAAGCCTGTTATTTAATGTTTCTTTCTGTCTGATAAAAGAAAGGCAGCAAGTATGATCTCCTGAACTTACAAGTCAGATGATTAGGGTCTGAATTTCTTTGCTTGCCATTCAGAGACTCAGTTTATCTAAATGTAAAATGCAGACAATAATTCTGACAATTTAGGGCTTTTTAAAAGGACGAAAGAGGTAATATAAGTAAAGTAGGCTATATGAATATAAGTTAAAACTGTTTTACTTTTCATTTGGATATTTTTGGCATTGGGTTTCTAGTTTCAGTTTAAAATACAAGAAAATGTCCAACAGATGAAAAAACAAATTATTTTATCTTGTTAATTTATCACTCAGCCTCTCAAAGTACAGTGATCAAAGTCAACACATCATTAAAAATGTTTAGTAAACTGGTTAATTGTCAATATGATTCTTTAAAGAAATTAATACAAGAACATTTAACCAATCACTTGCAAGTATATAAAGGTGGTATGTGATCCCTTAAATACAGAATGGGACTTCTGAAAAATAACTATACATACTTGATACTTCAATTAAAGCTTCCATTCAAAGATAAGTCAAGATACATTTAAATATATATTTAAATACACACATATTTAAATAGAAATAAGTTCATTACCTATCAGCCTTAAGGAGGAAAGAACAATCTCCTAGTTGATGCATTCACCACTCATTCTTTCAATAAATATTTACTAAACATGCCTAGGGAGCTCACATAGACCAGTTTTAGTTCCAAGTATAACAACTGGTAACAGTATGGTGCCAGGGCTGAGGGTGGTCAACCAAAAACACCTTTCCTGTCCCCACTGGTAAGGTAACCTATTCCAGCCAGGTTGGCCTTGATACACCTTAAACAGCCTTCCTTTGCACCTCTGCCCCTCCTCCTCGCTCACTAGCCAGATGCTTCCTTCCTTGAATTTCCAGTTCAGGTGCCGTATCTTTCTACTGAAGCATTCCCGTTCTGTATCAGCCTAACAATAATGACAACACAAAGAACAAAAAATGGCAGCTACTATTTATCATGTACCCTTTTCTGTAATGACGCCTGAGCTACAAACTTAACCCTTACTGTTTCTTGTCCCTGCAACAATCCTATGGGGAGCGACCAGTCTCTACAGAGATAAGGGAATGGAGGTGCAGTGAACTATAGTACCTGCCCAAGTCCATCTGCTCAGTGGAGCGCACATCCACGTGTGCGGGGCTCTCCCTGCTGAGCCAGAACCACACCTGGACAAGAACTTCTCTGACAGGGACCACTGCATGCCTTGTACGGTTTACGTAGTGTGAGTATTTTTCCTTCCTGAATATAAACATCTTGGGGATAAAATCAGCCTCTCATAGGCTTTGCACAGCTCACTCAGATATTTTATGGATATTACATACATAACACGAAAATGTGATGGTTCTACTATTAAAAAGAAACAAAGCCCACCAAGGAACACTTAGGAGTAGAGTTCATCATTATCATCTTTCAAACTGAGGATCTGACTGAAAATCTGCTTTGTCCACAGCAGGATGAAGCTTAAGTCTGAAGTGATTTACATGAAACAGTGTCAAGCCCACGGAAAATCTTAAGAGATAGGATTTCTGTCACAATAAAGTGTTTTAATATCTACCTTACTGTATCTATTATAACTGAAAACATCAAAACACCTTTAAGTGCTAATATGGTAACTTAATATTTAAGAAAAACAAGGAAGAACAAATATCCAAGATTAGAGGAACGGTTAGATGAATTATATATTATTATATGCACTCTATGCACACAAATGAAATATTACATATTAAAAATACTGACTTAGCTTTTAATGGTTTGGGAAAATGCATGTGTCAACAAAAGAAAAAGATGTTGAGCACTATATATAATGTTATCCCAACTATAAAGGAAAAGACAAAAAAGTGTGAAATATCAGAAGGTACATGTAGGCTGTAGACTATTTTAAAAATTCTGCTTTTCTATCTTCTTTCATACTTTAAAAAATGTCTACAATTGAAATGTATTATTTTTGAAAATATCTTTTAAAGAAAAAAGATATGGTATCATTAGCATAAGGACAGACATATAGATTAATGGAATAGAATTTAGAGTTCAGATATAAGTCCTTATAATTAATTAATTTTAACAAAGGTGCCAAGATAATTCAATGGGTATGAGTAGTCTTTTCAACAAAATTTTCTGGGCTAAATGAATATCCACACGAAAAAGAATGAAGTTAGACCCCTTCCTTACACTATACAAAAAAATAATTCAAGATGGACCACAGACCTAAATGCACAAGCTGAAACAACACAGTAGAAAACCTGAAAGTACCTGAGCTAAGGTTTCTTGGAAATGACATCAAAAGCACAAGCAAGAAAAGAAAAAGTAGATAAAACTGGACTTCACTGAAACTAAAGACGTCTGTATTTCAACAGACACTATCAAGAGAGTGAAAAAGACAACCTGCAGAATGGAAGAAAATAGTTGCAAATCATACATCTGAGAAGGGACTTTTATTTAAATAATATAAAGATCTCTTAAACTCAAGAATAAAGACAAATTACCCAATTTAAAAATGGGCAAAGGGTTTAAACAGACATGTCTCCAAAGAAGATATACAAATGTCTGATGAGCACGTGAAAAGATGCTCAACATCATTAGCCTTTAGGGAAATTCAAATCAAAAACAATGAGATACCACTTTATACCTAGTAGAAGGCTGTAATAAAAATGACAGAAATTGGAATTTTAATACATCGACGGTGGATATGTAAAATGATGTAATTGCTTTTAGCACACAGTCTAGCAGTTACTCAAAATGTTAAACATAGTTAGCATATGGCTCAGCAACTCCACTCAAAACATGTCCCTACAGAAAACTTATACATGCATGCTCATAGTAGCATTATTTATAATAGCTCCAAAGTACAAATAATCCAAATGTCTATCAACTGATGAACGGATGAATAAAATGTGGTATATCCATATACATCTTTGAATTGCCAAAATGATTTGTTAATAAAAAGCAAAGACTGATGCATGCTACAATATGGATGAACTGTAAACCTATCCTGAGGGAAGGAAACCAGTCACAAAGACCACATATTGTATTCTATTCCATGAAATGTTCAGAAGAGACACAGAAGTAGAATGGGGGCTGCCTAGGGTTGGAAGTCTTACAGGAACAGGGTGTGACTACAAATGAGTACAGGGTTTCTCTATGGGCAACGAAAATATTCTAAAACTGACTGCGGTGATAGTTGCATAATTAGTTGAATTAAAAAAAAACATTGAATTGTATTTTAAATGGGTCAGTTGTATGGTTTGTGAATTGTATCTCAGTAAATTGTCGTTGTTTATTTTGTAAGATATAGGACTTAAAAAGATTCTACTCTGTTACTGGCAATTTTGTAGGCAGTGGTGGGGGTGGTGGGGGGTGGGGTGGAATTTTGACTATTAAAATATTCTTGGAATTTAAATTCTTGATTCCAAGAAGAATTAAGAAAATAGAAATGCATTTTCTCCTCATGTGTAATATACACTGATCTGTATGTTAAAGAAATAGACGTGAATTTAAGCCGCTGGGTAAACTGGCACTGATCCCTTCTAAATAGCTCTGCACTGTGGGCCCCATGAGTAGCCAGGTCTTACAGAAAGACTATGTCCCTGGCAGAACAGAAATTTCCAACTGTTTTTGGAAGGAGAAGCTACTTTTACTTTCTATGAAGTCTTAAAGTAAACTGAGAAAAAAGAGAGGTAACAGGATAGAAAGAAGAGAGGTCATGAAATCTCCAGGATCTAGTCCCAGTTCTACTGAATTCCTGATCTCAGGGGCTTATACGTAAAAGGCAGATAATTGCCCATGCCTTAATCACCTCATAGATTCTTATAAGGCCCACATTAAAAAGGAAAAAAGAAGCAACAAAGTGGGCTATTGTAAGATCTGTCCTCAGAAGATTTGATCTAGAATTCTGTTTGCCAGTTTCTTGAAGATAGACCTGGTCAACGTACTTCTGAGTATGAAATGAGAATCACAGGTTTAAGTATACCAAATGCCACTGAAATCAATACAGGTGTATATCATGGTTAGTATTTGTAAACTACACCCACAAAATGTTACTCTTAAGTTTCCTTGGACATTCAAGAAAGAAGAGAAGAAGCCTGGCTTTCAGTTCAGTTCAGTTCAGTCGCTCAGTCGTGTCTGACTCTTTGCGATCCCATGAATCGCAGCACACCAGGCCTCCCTGTCCATCACCAACTCCCGGAGTTCACTCACACTCACGTCCATCGAGTCGGTGATGCCATCCAGCCATCTCATCCTCTGTCGTCCCCTTTCCTTCCTGTCCCCAATCCCTCCCAGCGTGAGTCTTTTCCAGGCTTTAAGAAAACCCAAAAGCAAGAGCAACAGAGGAGAATCCACTAATAGCTGCTGATCTGATGACTTGTACTGCACATATTACTGGAATTCCGAATTTGAGGTCTCTTATATAATGTTTCCACATTTGGAGAATTGACACATGTGTCTTGGTTTATCAGACTATGAGCAATTGAGATTTCTGGGACAGTGGTTCTCAACATTTTTGGTCTCAAGACCCCTTTACTCTCTTAAAATTGAGGACTTCCAAAAGCTTTTGTTTAAATAGGTCCATATGCAAATATTTACCATATTAACACTTAAAATTGAAAGAGCATTTAAATATTTATTAATTCACTTTAATAAAAGAAATCTATTATTTGTTAATATAAATAACACTTTTAATGAAAAACAAGCATATTTTCAAAGAAAGAAATTTAGTTAGATCAGTGACATCATGTTACATTTTTGTGAGTCTCTTGCAATGCCTGCCTTAACAGAAGACAGCTGGATTCTCATCTATTCTTCTGCATTCATTTTGCTACCACATGTTGTTTCATGAGAAAATGTAATTTGGCAAGAAAGGAGAATTTTAATAGCCTTTTTCAGACAACTGTAGATATTCTTCTCTGATACTATCTCCATACTTAACAAGTAGTAGTTTTTTAAAGGTTAGTAGCAATATAGAATCTGAAGCCTTATTAATATACTTTTTGCATCTGTTAAACAAAATCCATTAGGCTTTTTGCCCTGTGAAGAGATCTTTACCTGTATATGACTTCAGAGCAACATACACTGGTCATTTTGAAAATACTGGCTCATTGACTTATATAGATTTTCAAAGCTTATACATTTATTACAAAATATTTCAAAATCTCATCTGTTGAGTATCACTACCAACTTCACTAAAAACATCTTTAAGAAATGGGACGCTGTCAATGTCATGGTGGCAAATGCAAGTTTCCCAATATACTATTTTCATTCAAAATCTTGAATTTCATCATCAGTTAATTTCCTTTGAAACGCTCACCTCATTCATTTTTGAAAACAATGTCTGCCAAATACCTAAGTCTGTACAGTTGGCTGTTTATTAGACAATCTTTCAAAATGTTGCTCCATGAAAAAAATCAGCTAGTTTAGTTAGCAACTCAATTGTACAAGTGCTTTATGCCTATTTCCCTTTCTATCACACAGAATATTTTTAAAATATGTACTCAAGGGTCAACATTTAATACAATAAAACTTTTACTGCTTTATCAAGGATATTCTTGACATTACTCCTTCAACTATTTCTTTATTTTGTATTGGGAATTTCTGTCATTTGATCACTCACATTAGCATATAAATATGCCTTGATATTTCCCATCTTAAAAAAAGAAAACACACCAAAAAGGTTCCACATCCCTCCAAAGCCAAACAAAAAAAAAAAGAAGAAAATAAAAAAATCTCCCTTTAACATACAATCTTTTCCAATTATGAACTCATCTGTCTATCTCACTTCAAAAAAATACCTCAGAAGGGCTTTCTACAATCAAGGTCACTTCCTCACTTCCTATTCACTCTTCTACTCCTCTGCTGAAACTGCTCTTTTCAAAGACTTCTATGTTCCAAAGTCCACTGGATACTTCATCTCATAGGAGGATTTCATATAGATGATTCTTCTTTCTTTCCAGAAATTCTCTTAGTTACCAAATTATTACTTTCTCCTGGTTTTCCCTCTATC
This sequence comes from Ovis aries, assembly GCF_016772045.2. Lineage (NCBI taxonomy): Eukaryota > Metazoa > Chordata > Mammalia > Artiodactyla > Bovidae > Ovis > Ovis aries. The sequence goes on along the minus strand of NC_056068.1, from coordinate 54,241,441 downwards.
CAACTGGCCATTCCTTTCAGTCTTTGCTGGCTCATCTTCCTCTGAACTTCTAAACCAGAATTCCCAGGGCTAAATCCCACTGTATGCTTCTGCCTGTATCTGTCTCTCTCTCTGGAGCTAGCGTTGCATTCTCTTCCTGGTTGATCACACTGGTACCATGAATTTAGATGTCACCTTTATATTGATGATGACCAAATCTGTACCTCTGGTACTGACTCCCACCCTAAGTTCCAGACTCATATATCCTGTTGCTTACTTCAAGACTCTACTTGGTTTTCTAAAAGGCAACTCAAGTTTAACATTTCCAAAGGAGAACTTTTGGTTCTACCAAACCCTGACTCCTGGACCCTTCTCCATCTCAATAAACAGCATTTTCATAATCTAGCTGGTCACATATAAAACCCAGGAGTCATTTTCGATTACTCCTTTTCTCCAGTCTCCCACATTTAATCCATTAGTTCATCTCCCATAATATATTGGGATATATAATATTATATTAGTTTCAGGTATATAACACAGTGATTCAGTATATGTATATATTGTGAAATGATCACGACAATAAGTCAACATCCATCATCACACATAGTAGCAAACTTTTTTTTTCCTGTGGTAAAAATTGTTAAGATATGCCCTCCCAACAACTTTTAAATATACAATATGGTATTAACTGTAGTCAACATGCTACATTATACATTACATCTCCAGGACTGACTGACTTTATAGCTGGAAGTTGGTAGCTTTTGACAACCTTCACCCAGTTCTGCCACCTCCTACCCTGACCTGTGACAATCACCACATAATATGTTCTTTTTACCTATGAGCTTGGGCTTTTTTTGTTGTTTTGTTGTTAATTCAGATTTCACGTACAAGTGGGATCATATGCTATTTACTTCATTTAGCATAATACCCTCAAGGTCAATCCATGTTGTTGCAAATGGAAGGATTTCCTTTTTTTCATAGCTGAATATTCTAGTGTGTGCGTGTGCGAATGTGTATACACATACCACATTTTATCTGGTCATCCACTGATGGACACAAGTAATTTCCATGTCTTATTTTAAATGGAGAAGGGCATGGCAACCCATTCCAGTATTCTTGCCTGGAGAATCCCATGGGCAGAGGAGCTGTTTTAAATAATGCTGCAATAAACATGAGGGGGTATAGATATCTTTTCAAGTTAGTGTTTTCATTTACTTTGGACAAATACCCCAAAGTGGAAATGTTGGGTCAAGTGCTACCCTTTTCACTGTACAGGGTGATGACAAGGGTCACTTGGATAATTAATATACGTATGTATATTATAGACTGTAAAGCTCTCCAAAAAATATTATAATTTTTGATTTACTATTCTGGGAACTAAAAGCAAACTACTGTGCTATACACAAATACTAATATAATGTCCTTATAAACTTACTGACAATTATGGCAGGAGCTGGTTTCTTAAACCATGTTAATTACACTGTACCTCAATTTTGCCAGGTCCATTTCTACAGTGTTACAGGCTGAAGAGGGAACACTATTTCCAACCAAAGGGGCTGGCACTTGAAAAAAATTAGTAAATGGTGTTAAAAACAAGGCACTTTGCTTTATTCACTTTTAATACCAGCCCTGCACACACACACACACCCCTTTAGACAGCAGTGACAGGAAGAGGGCAGGCAGGCCTTACCAACCCTCTCAGCTCTTCAAACAACACTTGAGGATTTCTACTTGAAGGCCTGTCTTTCTAAGCCTGGGCTTTCAAAACTTGGGCTGGACTGATCCCAAATACTGAAGTAACAAATATTACTAAATTCTGTCATTTCCTCTACCAAAAAAGTGATTTTACTACTACTTCTGGTTGTGATGAAAGGTCCTATTGACTATTCAAACCCTCAACCAAGTTATGGATGCAGTATTAAATGACTTCATTCCTTTTTCTCTGGCACTTTAACACATGCCAGTGCTTTCATCCACCTCCACTAACGTGGCTTATAAATTACTGAGGTGGGGTCATTTTAATAGTATGATTTGTTCACATCTCTAGAGATGGGGTATAAGTGAGACTGGCTGAGAAGACAAGCTCCCCTTTGACAACATGTATTGGTGTATGTATATGTGTGTGTGTGTGTGTGTGTGTGTGTATAATTAATCTTCACAAGTTGGAAGTATCTTATTAATATAATACCTGGTTATGAGCCATAATAATTATGGTTCTGTGAATTCTTATAAGCTGAAATGCAAGAAAGTGTTGGTAGTAAGGCTAAAGACAAAATGGCGTTAACGTGAAAAAAGTTGACGGTCACAAATTTGTTGAAAGTTTCTTTCTAAACGCTCAGAAGAGGCCTCATGAATGAACTATGAAACCTAAGAAAGTCTGTTTATAAGAAGTTTATTGTCGTCTCCTTTTAAAAGTGCCATAACAGTGATGAAAAAACACTAGAGAGCAAGATACTTGCTCCCTATGGAATCAGAGTGGTTAACCCATTAAACACACACACAAATGTATTACTCTCTGAATTTCAGAGTATAATGTTGCAGAAGATACAAAATTAGTAGAAATAATCCATTTTTTAAACAGAGAAATAAAACTAGCTCAGCATACTTGTGGCTTTACTTCAGTTAAGGATAAAATTAGAAGTGCTCTAAAGTGAGGCCCAAACAGTGCTGGAGTGGGGTCTGATGAAGAGGGCTGGCTGTCCCCAGCTTTCCATTGCACCTAGTCAGCCTCCCTCTTGGTCTTGTTCTCAGAGGAGGCTATTCTTAGCACCCCCTTTATGCCTCACTTTGCCACTCCTGTTGGGCCTGAGAAGAATTAAGTGTGCATGTGTGTGCATGCATGCACGTGTGCGTGCACGTGTGTGTGTGTTTGAAGCTGGGATTTATGACGAAATCCAGGCACTTCAGTCCTAGCCTTAATTAGGAGTAGGTTTCACCTGGAAACTTCTAAAACTGACTCAGGCCTTACGTGTTTAAAGCAAGAAACAGAAAATAGGGCAAAGAGAGAAGAACCTCTGAACTTGGATCAGAACTTAATTCTACTAAATGAGGACAACCTTCCTGACATCCTGACTCCCAGACTCTGGACCCCAGTGTCCACATGCTCTTTTCACCTTGGCTGACTTCACTGGAGGTGCTCTCTAATTTACTTAGATCTCTTCTCCCTTAACGCATCCTTAGTCTGGCCACTGCTTGACAGTTTTCATCTAAGCACTACCTTCTCTATGGTATGACAGCTGTCATTAGTAATGTGAGCTACACAGACTTGAAATTAAGGTCCTGTTTCTTAGACTGAGATATTCTTCTGCCAAAACTGGAGGGAGGGAAAGCATCAGCTGTGGGAAGAATGGCACATGGAAAGATGAGTCATGGGCTAGAGGCTGTGAGCAAGGCTGCTCGCGCCTGGAATGAAGAACACGAGTTGGATGGCAGTAACAGTAAAAGCAATGTGAGTGTGAGGTTCTAAGCAAATGATTAATCGATGACTGAAAACTAGAAATCTGATTCAGTATTGGAAAAGTTAAGAGTCTAATAAACACCAAATTAAAAAGAACAAACAACATTAAACTGAAGTTAGATGACAGGAAGAAAGGCAAAGGTGACAACATAGGAAGAATAATTCTAGATCCATCAGAAACGAATACGGGAATTGTTCAGTGAGTCTTTAGAATCATACAGATAAAAAGCAACTCAGTTCATAAAAGCAAAAACATCATAAAACTTACTGCTTCTATATAAAAGAAAGTTCTGAGGATACAGCTGATAATGCCTTTAAATAACAGCCAAACAGTGGGATCTCTTCCATGTGACAGTCCAACTGGAAGGATGTCTGAATAAAAACAAGGCACTGAAGCTGATCTTACTCTACAATTAGAAAATTTATGGCATGTTACCTCTTGAAGTAGAGCCATGTGTGCTAAGGAAATGTGGTATATTTGTTTCAGGAAAATGCAAACCCAAGCATCTGATAGCCTTTCTATGGCATATGGAAAGATATTAAGTGAGATATGAACAGGTATGACATTGGGAGAGCCACAAAAACCCAAGATGGGCTGGAAGGACCATGTGCTTGGGCTTTTCTTTGGGGCCTTGGATAACAGGTGAGGAGACTGTCAGGGACTTGCCAAAGTCACTAAACTTTTACTCCACAAACAACTCCCTATGCAAAATGAGTTCCTAGAAGTGGTCTAAGAGAAGAAAGTTATGTGAGAAGAAAGCTATTACCAGCCAAGCTGCAGAAGAGGTTATAAACCCACACATTCAATTACAACCTATTAGCCTGGAGAATCCCAGGGACGGGGGAGCCTGGTGGGCTGCTGTCTATGGGGTCGCACAGAGTCGGACATGACTGAAGTGACTTAGCAGCAGCAGCAAGTAACAACTCAGTAAAGGGTTTCTGAGTTTAGCAGGAGGAATCCTATTTGTACCCACTGTTTCTCTGTAGTATTTATAATGGCACAGAAAAATACTGTGGCCAAAAAAGAACTCTGTATTATCATTGTAACAAGTTAAATAAAAGAGTACACTGTAGAACTTATTCATAAAGAGGGTTAGCAATCCAAGAAAGCAGGCTGCCATGTGCCAAGTAGGAGATAAGCACAGAGGGGTTACTTACCTGTGCTATATTTTTGTTTAGAAGATACACACCATAATCAAACTGCAACTTCTCTCCTCCTTTTGGGTATAATGGAAACCTAAAAAAGGTAAAGCAGGGTCAGAAGTTTTCCAGAACTGGAGTAAAACAGCTCCAGGTAGTTGACAAAGGTGGAAGTTTCTTGGATATAGCATAAATATCTGAAAATTTGGACTAAGCTACTTATACAGTCACTGCAACCTATTATCTTAATATCTTCATAACATTAGGCAGATCAGGATGATGGCAGTTTTGTTTCAAAGGAAGAACTGAGTAAGTCTTGCAACAAGGGACTAATAAGTAACATAGTGATCCACCAATCTCAAGGAGCTGAGGCCCCTATGTCTCATATTTATATAGTATAAACTTACCACCCTAAGATTAAGATCCTAGAATATTTTTCCTTTAACACTTTGGATCTGACATCTCAACTTCTATTAAATTAAGAAAAAAAAAAAAACCACACTTGAAAGCAATATATAAGCTTTCTGTTTCTTCTGATATGGTTAGTCAAATCAACAGAACCAGTGAGCAAAAATTCATCAAGAATTCATTTACATTTGTATGCAGTGCTATTTGGATGTTACTTCTTCAAGGCAATGTACTCATACCATAGTGTTCTTCTAAAGCTTTCCATTTTAACCTGACTCACTGAAGCAACAAAGGCATGAGATCTATAGATCGTTATATAGGTGATGAGTTATTTTAGGGAATAAGTTTAATTCACTATTTTCCTTTTTCTCCTCCTATAAATGAAGAAGAAAAGGTTAGCATGTATCTATGTTCTATCATATTTTTCCCTGATTCTCCAGACAAATCATACATTTTAACCTCTGCGATAGATTTCTCTATAGACAGATCAATCACAACTTAAATGTGGTCAAGAAGAAACTTTACTATCCTTAGTTTTGCAATATATGATTATTTTAATCTTAGAGAAATAAATAAATTACTAGATAAGTTTTAATTTCAATTGTGGTTTAACTGCCTGAGAAAAAGATACATTCCATAATGCTTGAAGGATATATTGTTTTCTAGGGAAAATAAAAGAAAGGAAACAGAATTTAAAGCCTTATATTAAATTCTCAAGTTGCTGATATCATAGTGTCCAACAGGTAAATTTGCTGCACTATAAAATTATAGGCACTGGGGAGCAAGCCAGGTCATGAAGTGTCTTTATGTTCTACAGTGGAACACCAAATGCTTCATACACCCATCAAGAAGATGTAGCTTTGTATTTAATTGAAGCTATAAAAAAATAAAGTAGGACATATGGTTTGGCCCTAAATTGAGATGCATTCAAAATTATAGCAAAGCAAAGTCAGGATAAGTAAAGTGTAACACACCAGGCTTTTACAGGGTATTTGGGAATCATTCAAATTTGTATGGAATAGATTGTAAAGAAACTACCTAATTGAAAGGATATACCAGCATAGGGGTGTTTTGAAGAAATCTACTAGACTCCTCAAGCTCCATACTGTATAGCTGTTATTCTATAAATCACTACATGTAGACCATCTGCACAGCTCTCCAAACCCACAATGTATCTCCACTTTCAAGTTATAAATGCAAAACTGTTTCAAATGTTGGAAAATAAATTGAATTAGGCATACACTGAAAACCAAACCTCTAAATCCTGAAAAATGGATGTTACAACACTGACTTTATTACTTCATAGGGATTTCTTCATAGAAAGAAAGAGCCCCAAGTTGTGCATGTACCATTAAAACAAATCTAAAGAGTGAGTAGAGCCAAAGATTCAAATAGGGAAATTTTAAGACAGATCAAATATTAGGACAGAGTTCACATCTTATATTGCTTTCAAATTCTTAAAAGGTCATGTCATGTTGAACTATCACATAGTACATGGATTTATAGACCTACTAACAAGCAATCTAGGAAAATGAAATCCATCTAAAAGGGTAAAACCTATTACCATCAGGACATAAGATACAAATCAAAGGCATTTTAATTCAATATGCATAGAGAATCTCACTAGCAAACTGCAGGTTTAGACAGGAATGTGGTCATTTAAGTACAACAAGAAAAATGCTCTTAGCACAAATAGAACTCATTTAGGGAATATTACATAAATAACCAGAGGAGCAACTATATATTTTCTATTATTATATCTTTACAAAAAATGCAATTAAAATGCACAATATCAAATTCTTTTTCAATTTAAATTATATTGCCAAGTTGCATAAAAAATTCACTGATTCTACATGGTAAAAATCAGTGAATCAGAAAGCAATAAGTAGATTATCTGTGAAGATGGCTAGCACTCTTTAGTACCTAGTAATTTGAGTGTGAATAAAGAATTATGACATGATTACTATAAAGCTAGTTTGATTCCAGGCTATATTAACAGAAACAGAGCAGATAACAGGGCACGTGCTAGTGTCAACCACTTTCTACTGGCTCAGACTATATTGACAGATTTATGTTCGGTTCTGGGAGTTAAAATTTCTTTTTGCAAGTATACAGATAAATAACTGGGAACCTTTCTAAAAGGTTATGTTTCTTACAGGTTTTGTAATAATCTCATTTGTAATAATCTCATTTGACTATATAAAGCATGCAGTGAAGCAGGGTGGTCCAGTGATTTTGTTATTTTAAAAAAACTGTCCTGCCTCAGTCACCTACTTAGTGGAAGAGCTATGACCTCAGCATTGGGTCTTCAGTTACATATTCAGTGTTCTTTCTCTGGGTTCTTTGGAGAAGAATACCCAGGATGATTGGAAGAACAGGAGACAGAGGAGTTTTGAGAGAAATGGTTGAAGGAACCAGAGGTGTTTAGCCTGGAGGACAGACGTGTCATGGACAACAAATGAAGGACTTGCAGAGAGAATAGGGGCTGGTCTGTTCTCATGGCCTCAAGCAGGAAAATCCGAAGTCAATGGTTAAAAAGTTACAGGAAAATCGATGTCACCACAGAATTAGTTAAAACCTAAACTATCTTGAGTAGAGGCAGCAATTAGAGGCTGAGCAACAAATAATTATCATATGATGAGCTGCAGCGGCTCTGGCAGAAATGGCCAGGGAGCCTGGTCCCTGCTGACTCCACGCTCCCCTTGCTGCTGCTAGAAGTGGCTCAGAATCACCCAATGTGGGTGGACCTCCAAAATGGGGAGATGTACAGTGGGCACCTGGTGAGCTGCCACAGCTGGATGAACATCAGCTTGCAGTGAGGTGATGTGCACGTCCAGGAACAGGGATAAATTATGGTGGGTGCCTGAATGCTGTATTCACAGTAGCACCATCAAGTACCAGCACCTCCCTGACGAGATCTTCAACATGGTCAAGGGGGAGGTGGTGACAAGGGCCGTGGCAGCAGTAGCTTCAGCAGCAGAAGGGCCCTGGCAAGGCGGGATCCCAGGCACTGGCAGAGATCAGCCAGAAAAGCAGAGCGGCAGGCAAACAGTGAGCCAACTCTCTGTTCCCCAGAGACTGGGCCGCCATCACTGAACTTCTGCTCCCACCCCCAGGCTGCTCTTCCCCTCTCCAGGTTATGAGTCTCTTCAGAACAAAAAGAGGCAGGTGTCATGAGAGGACCCCCCCGCCGCCTGTCATCTGTGACCTTCCTCCTCTTTTGTTAGCTAGGAGTTCTACAGTTGGGCTTCCCTTGTGGCTCAGGTCCGCCTGCAATGCAGGAGACCTGAGTTCAGTCCCTGGGTTGGGAAGATCCCCTGGAAAAGGGAAGGGCTCCCCACTTCAGTATTCTGTCCTGAAGAATTACATGGACTGTATAATCCTTGGGGTCTCAAAGAGTCAGGCATGACTGAGTGACTTTTATTAAGCACAGAAATGTTTTTCTGTGCTTCTGGTTTTGTGAAGTTATAGCCAAACTTGATTTCTGGAAGATTCTGTGTTTAATGCATCTTTAAGGCCTCACTCTTGTTTTAAGGTCAGGCATTTTCCAAACAGGTTTGTTCTGTATTTCGTGGTATATGCCTGCATGGTGAACAGCTGGGTGGTTTTTATTTTAAGCTGTTTGCATTGAGACTGACAGGCTGGAGAATTTCTTGAACACAAACCCTATAACTGCCTTTTCAAAATGAACCCAGGCAAACCTTTGCCTCAGAGGCTGTTGTGGGGGATGATATTGGGCCCTGTTCCTTTGCTTCCTCTCTCCTGTGTAATAAAAATAAAAACAAACACAGCTACAAAATATACTAACTATGCATTCAGAGGCCTAGGGTGGCTGAATGGTGGCCACCAAACATGTCCATATTTGGAAACCCACAACCTGTGAATGCAACATTATTCGGAAAAACGGTAGAAGTCTTGAGATTAGAGTATCTTTGATTATCCAGGTGGGCCCTAAATCCAGTAACTATCCTTCTAAGGGACGTACAGAGGAGGGACATAGAGAAGAGGAGACGGTCATGCGAAGATGGAGGCAGAGATCTGAGTTACACAGTTACAGGCCCAGGAATGCCTGGAGCCAGAAGCTGGAGAAGGCAAGGAAAGAGTCTCCCCTAGAGCTTTCTGGGCCCTGATTTCAGACTTCTGGCCTCCAGAAGTATGAGAGAATAAATATCTGCTACTTTAAGTCACCAAGTCTGTGATAATTTGTTACCGCAGCCCTAGAAATTAACACAGGGGGAATCAAACACTGGATGGCCCATTGCACTTGATGAGATATAATATCTCATTCATCTCCAAGATCCTGTAGTTCTGAATATGCCAAACTAAATATATTGAATATAACTTCACATTTCCTTCCAGAACTGAGAATATATTTCAAGAGTATACTGCCATAGGGTCATCATGATAGGCATCAGCTAAGGCTGCAAAGAAGACCTACTGAAGCGTCAGCAAATGAAATGTGAGAAAAACAGATTCCTATGTATGTGCTGAAAGTAGGAAAATTTTTAAAATTTATATATACACATAAATTTTATATATGATACATATTCAAATTACTTTATGTGTATATGTATATTAAGAATATGCTGCACTCAATTTGGAAAAAAATTATGAAATAAATTTATTTTGAATCTTTTTTTCTAAAAGATACAATTATATTAAGCCTTTTCCTCTCCTCCCCAAGCCAGACATTTCTGAAAAGGATTCCACATTGGTTACAGTGTCTCAGCTTCACCTTTGGAGTCCCACAGCCGTGTCTGGCTCTCTGATGGCTGTGTGGAGGATGAAGATATGGCTATGGTTAACTCCAAACCTTTATTGTGCATATTAAGGTCACTTCTGCTCATTGTATGTATAGAAAATGCGACATGTCCTCGATATGTTTCAAGGCCAACAGTTTTCTTCAAACTCAACTTACTTTCTCCCATCTAGGTCAGTATCCCCCACAACTTTCTTCAGTTACTCAGGCATTTGATTTTTATTCCTTTTTGCATTTTATGTATGCAGTTCAACAGGTCCACAAGTCTTTTTTTCTTTTGTTGAAACAGTCTCCTCTCTCTGTTCTCATCACCACTCTGGAAAGTTCTTAGTGTTTGTGTGCACTACAGGATGTTTAGCACCATTCCTGTCCTCTACTCACTGGATAAGGTATTATTATTTTCCTTAAGTAACTTTTTATCATGTCAGTGAGTAGCCCTGCTTCCTAATTCATTATTGTTGTAAATGTCAACTTCTCTGCCTCCGTTTCAAGGCCTCAGTGATCTGACTTGTTGCAGGAGGCTTTCTACCTTTGCTGGAAATGCTTGTCTCTCTCTTTCCTTCCACCTGGCAGAGTAAAAGAGACTATTATATTTGGTCATGACTAATGAAAGGAAAACGTTTTTCTGCTGAGTTTTATCACTAAAGTTTTATGCATAACTCATTGCAAGTTGGTGATAATACAGAAGAACTGTAAGTTGGGCCAGAGGCACACAAGATGGAAAATGGCTAGAGAATGTGAGGGAAAAGGAAGAGGAGACAAAGTGAGCAAGGTGATGGGTCCAGATCAAACCAGATCTCACAGGACAGATAAGGACTTTGGTTTTTACTCTGAATGAGAGGGGAAGCTCTGAAGGTTCTGAAAAGATGAGTTTCTCTCAGAGAAGTTAAGTTCATTTGTACCTTTTTTTTTTTAGATTCGACATATAAGAAATATCATATGGTATTTGCCTTTCTGTGTCTGACTTACTTCACTCAGTATGACAATCTCTAGATGCATCCATGTTGCTACAAATGGCATTATTTTCTCTTTTATGGTTGAGTAACACTCCGTTTTATATCTGCACCACATCTTCTTTATCCATTCCTCTGCTGATGGACATTCAGGTTGCTTCCATGTCCTGGCTACTGTAAACAGTGCTGCAATAAACACTGGGATACATGTGTCTTTTGGAATTATGATTTTCTCTAGGTATATGCCCAGGATGGACTGCTGGGTCCTGTGGTGATGGTTTTGGTTAGGGTTCCAGTAGTCAAGAGGAACATATAGGAAGAACTTGAGCTACAATTTGTAGGCAGAATGCAAAAACTTTGTGACTGATGGTTGTGACAGTGGTGAAGAGAGAGGGGTCAAAGATGACACTTTGGTTTCTCAGTAGAGTGACTTAGGCAGACAGTGGTGTCTATAAACTGAGACAGCGAAGGCTGAAGAGAAGCAGGTAATACATACTATTCATGTGTACAACATATATAATAAATTTTACATAAAATGTTATTATACATAAAATGAAGAGAGAAATTTGGGGTAAAAATATCAATTCTTCTTTCAGTTGTGTCCACCTCTTTGCAACCACATGGACTGTAGCCCACCAGGCTTCTCTGTCCATGGGATTCTCCAGGCAAGAACACTGGAGTGGGTTGCCATGCCCTCCTCCATAAAAAAAAACAAAACAAAACAAACAATTAAAGAATTACAGAAAAACTTAAATGGAAACTAAAGTCACAGGTATGAATGACATGGCTTAAAGAAATCATGGAGAACAGGATTGTTTCAGAGGCTTAAGAATATCAACAAGAGATGAAAAATAAAAAGGGGTCTAAGAAAGACTACTCAGAAGGATTTTTCCAGAAAAGCAGAGAAAAAGTATTCATTTAAGAAGGAAGATATCAGTTCAGTTCAGTCGCTCAGTTGTGTCCAACTCTTTGCGACCCCATGAACTGCAGCACGCCAGGCCTCCCTGTCCATCACCAACTCCATCAGCAGTCAGATGCTGCTGACGGTTCAAGCCAAATAGACATGAAAACACGTCTACTGGATGTAATTACATGAATTCACTGGTAGGTAGCTTTGGTAATATGGTAAACACAAGTTTAAATGAAGCAGTGGGAGATGAAGGAAGACTGGTGTATGCTCAGGGGTGATGAGGTGAGGAAATGGAGGTGATGTGAAACTTGGCACAAAGAGAGGAGAGCTCAGTAACTTAGAAGGACATGGTCAAGCATAGCAGGATGTCCTGAGAAGGTGAGAGGGGACGGGCTCTGCATCCTACAGGTGGGGAGGGCCCAGGAGGAGGATTTGCCTAGGATAGCAGGTGGGCCAACTCTTCCCCTATAATAGGAAGGATGAAAGAAAGTGATCACCAGAGAAACAGTTAACTCATTCAACAGTTTTCCACTGCACTCGCTCTGTGTGCCAGGTGTGGTGGTGACAGCGGAGCTTCAAGCACAGTGGGGCACACAGACACTGCTCACATAATCCCACTATCAAATACATGATTTATAAATTAAACACTCTGAAGGAAAGGAACACTATTCTGGGAAAGAGGTGGACAAAGCCTGAGAGAGTCAGGGAAGACTTCTGATAGAAAGTGATGTTTTAGCTGAGACCTCAAAGATGAGTAGGAGCTAAGGGAAATACCGTTCCAACTAGAGGAAGCAGCATATACAGAGACGCCACGGCAGGGGGAAGGGCGCTGCCACATGGGACTGAAAGAAGGCCAGTGCAGCTAGTCTGAGGGCAGTTCTGGCAAGAGAGGAAGTTAAAGCTGGATAGCAAGGTGGATTATGCAAAGGTCTCAAGACCCTGTCAGGTCACAGTCTGACTTTTTTTTTCCCCCTAAGAAAAATAAGAAACCATGGAAGGATTTCAAACAAAGGTGTAACCTGCTCACATTTTCATTTGATGTGTTCCTTCTTTAATCAACTCCTTCTCCTTGAACTTTACTGACAACGACAGATTAACATTTTGAAAAAAATACGCTGACTGCAGATGGTTTGGAGAAGGCGAGAGACTCTCCTGTGGCAGTGACCTTGGTGAGAGATCATGGGTGCTTGGACTAATGTGGCAATGTTAGAAATGGAAAAAAGGAGACTAATTCGGAAGATGCTTAAGAGATAAATCATAAAAATTTGGTTATGGTTTGGATGTGAAAGGTGATAAAGAGGGAGAGATCATAAATAAATAACTCAATGTTTTGTTTTGGATGAAAGTTTGCTCAAATGGAAGAACAAGTTGAACAAAGAAATGTAATAGAACTGCTGAGCACTAATGAGAGCCCAGAAGTGGTCATTAATCAGGAGTTTATAATGAAACTATTGTGTAACTCTCTACACATCTGCTTGCATCCAGCAGGTACAGAGAAAATGGACAGCAAGGCTATAAGAATGATAAGAAGTCACAGTGGGGCAAGACAAGGGTGTTACTAAAATAACAGGCCATGTAATGTAAACTGGTTATGAGAAACGCTGGGCTGGATGAAGCACAAGCTGGAATCAAGATTGCCGGGAGAAAGATCAATAACCTCAGATATGTAGATGATACTACCCTTACGGCAGAAAGTGAAGAAGAACTAAAGAGCCTCGTGATGAAAGTGAAAGAGGAGAGTGAAAAAGTTGGCTTAAAGCTCAACATTCAGAAAACTAAGATCATGACATCTGGTCCCACCACTTCATGGCAAATGATGGGGAAAGAGTAGAAACAGTGACAGACTTTATCTTTTTGGGCTCCAAAATCACTGCAGATGGTGCCTGCAGCCATGAAATTAAAAGACACTTACTCCTTGGAAGAAAAGTTATGACCAACCTAGATAGCATATTCAAAAGCAGAGACATTACTTTGCCAACAAGGGTCCATCTAGTCAAGGCTATGGTTTTTCCAGTGGTCATGTATGGATGTGAGAGTTGGACTATAAAAAAAACTGAGCACCAAAGAATTGATGCTTTTGAACTGTGGTGTTGGAGAAGACTCTTGAGAGTCCCTTGGACTGCAAGGAGATCCAACCAGTCCATCCGAAAGGACATCAGTCCTGATTATTCACTGGAAGGACTGATGTTGAAGATGAAACTCTAATAATTTAGCCACCTGATGTGACAAGCTGACTCATTTGAAAAGACCCTGATGCTGGGAAAGACTGATGGCATGTGGAAAAGGGGACGACAGAAGACAAGATGGTTGGATGGCATCACTGACTCAATGGACATGAGTTTGGGTAAACTCCAGGAGTTGGCGATGGACATGGAGGCCTGGGGTGCTACAGTCCATGGGGGTTGCAAAGAGGCAGACGCGACTGAGTGAACTGAACTGAATGTAACTGGATAAAGAGGACATGTCTGAAGGTCACCAAGAGGAACAATGAACAGGAGGCTAACATACAGGCTGAATAAGCCAAGATAGTCATCAGAGAGCAAGAGGCTAGAATCAGATTCTGAATATGGACTAACAGAAATGATGACCTGATTCAGAGTTTAACCATGGCAGTAAATAAAAATGATGGGACACAAGAGGTCACTGGTGCCAAAGATTAAGCAAATGAAAGGCCAAGGTGTTGAATGAATCATCTATTTGTGTGTTACTGTCATCCATCATAACAAGCTTTTCAATAGAAAGAAAAACTGTTTCTCTTTCCTATGTTATCTGTGTACTTTGTTTCTCTGTTACCAAAACACATGATGAGTAATGGGGTTATAACAGAGACTGGTAGAGGAAAAGAGCATGTCTCAAAGGAATAGGTTTTTGTATGTTTGCTTTGCCAACAGTTAGAATCTAGAGGTTAGACTCTAGAAAAAGCAATGAGGAGCAAGAAAACCCCAATCTCATCTCCTGAATCTGAATATACCTACTAGCATATAAGAAAATTAACAGTGGGTACCCATGGGTTCTTCAGAACATCAGATTCAGCTAGGGCAAGAGATAGGCCGAATTCCCTGGAAGAGAGCCTGAAGACACAGGAGACTTTGTTGATTTTACAGATGCACTTTAGAGGAAGCAGCTGGGAGACTAGATGGCTGGGTCAGGGTCAACAAAGTAGAGGGCATTTTGAAGGCAATGGAGACGATTACAAAAGGTTCACAAGTATTTTGATGGAAGGTTGAAGTATTCCCATTTGGTAGCTTCCATTTTCTTTATAAAGTCAGAAATCAGATGCTTTACCAAAATGAAAGGGAAAACTGCAGATGGGTAAACACAAGAAGAGGCTTGAGATGAGACAGTCAGATAGAAGGAGAACCAGATATCTAGGATGTATCAGTCCAACTGAAATAGACGACTCTGAATTTACAATGCTCCAATCTTTCCAACTGTTCCTTTTTTTTTTTCCTGTAGGTAAGTGGGTTAAGGATGATGGAGAAAGAATATTTAGGATACTGAAAAGAGACAAACTATAAGCCCAAAGCTACTAGGTTAATGATAGTGGCCTAACAAGGGCAGGATGATGGAGGCAGTCTATAAGAAGGTGCATAAATCTCAATAGGCTTTTAAAATGATAATAGATTAAAAACAACAAATTTAATGCCAGTCATAAAATAATTCTCCAGGAAGGGGGGGAGGGAATCTTTTGTTGGTTTGAGTTCTAAATAATTGCTGAAGTGACTGATTTCAATATAAATGCAATTTTCAAATTAGGATGTTTTTATTATACATAAGCATAATTAACTAAATTAAACTTTATATCAACATGAAAGTTAATCCGAAGAACTCCTTCCAAGCTTTCTCTGGACACAGCCTGTGTCTCCAGACTGTCTGGTATTACATATTCCCATGCTTAAACAGTAGCTTCAAAATAAACAATGATATAGCACTGTGCAATTTTTCTTAGTTCTGAACTATTTTTTTTCCTGGTGTAGTTAGGTATATAATGTTCCATTCAGTTCAGTCGCTCAGTCGTGTCTGACTCTAAGGTTATCCAGATACAAAAACATTTACAATCAGCCTTGAACAAGGTACAGTAAAACACAAACCTTTAAAATTGCTCTCTAAAGATGGGTACACAGAAATCGTGTTCAAAAGAAAAAGTACATATATATGTACATTTTTTTCAATAAAAGAAAAATTTCTGCTTTTCTTTTTGGGCTATTATGTGTGTCATTTCATGATTGTTACTGAAAATAATTTTATCATATATAGAAAAAGGTACTGAAAATGATCTATTCTGGGACTTCCCTGATGGTCCAGTGGTTAAGACTTCACCTTCCAACACAAGTAGTGCAGGTTCAGTCCCTGGTCAGGGAGCTTAGATTCCACGTGCCTCCAGCCAAAAAACCAAAAACAAACAGAAGCAATATTGCAACAAATTCAATAAAGATCTAAAAAATGGTCCACATTAAAAAAAAAAAAAAAAGATCCACTCTAAATGTCAAAACATCAGGTATATGCAACTGAGAAGTGGTTCTGACATTACCTTCTCTACACTCAGAGACCTGGGAGGCAGAAGAAACAGTCTCCTCTTGAAAAGACGCCAGGGTGACACTTTCAGAGGAGAGACAGTGATTTAACTTACACCAAGCAGTTGTATACTACAGTTATATAGTAAAGAGGTTGAAAACTTGTATATAGTATAATCACTGAAGAGTGATATCAGAAAATACACCAAAGATCTCAGAGGGAAGTGAGAAGGATAATAGAGTGGACAGAGGGTAACAAATAAGTCCTCATAAAAGAGTAGGAAGAAGAGTGATCTTCCCCTCTCCTCCTTTGGGGAAAGACAAGAAAAATAGAATATATAATAGGAAATCACATATAAATGTGAAAATTAAATTAAATTAAATTTGATATACTAGGTAGTAAAATGCCATCACAAGTTTTTAAAGAAGAAATCATGTAATGAAAAGATTTACATCAGATTATTCCTTTGCCAATATTAAATATAGTTCTTTAGACAGAGCTGTACTAAAAAAGAGAAGGGAATTTCAGGGAAATAGAATTCCAAATAATTTCAGTAAGAAGGTTAAAAATAATCCTCATTTTTTAAAACTTGGTAAGTTGCAAGGTTGTGGAAATTGTTAAAGAATTCAATATCAATTTCCTTGTAGAAACTTGCCAGTTTTTCCACACCCTTTTAGTAACTGTTGAAAAATAGTCTATAAGCAAATTTCAATGAACAGAGCAAAATTAAAAGATGGAAAGCATGTCTATTTTAATAGCTATTTTTATAAAATAAAAATTCTGCCAAGTAAATCAAAATCACATTCCACAACATTAACAGCCATCCTGCATTTGCCCAGGTTTAACAGCACCTGTTTCCCACAAAATTTGTAAAGGCTTTTTTTTTTTTAAAAATCCTACAATTAAGCATGCAAGGTGCATAAACCTACCATACTTGGAAATGCCAAGATGTTTCCATATGGAAAATGAATTTGGAAGAAAAACCACTCTCCATTTTAAATTTCTAAAGATGACTTCACAATGTGTGCATAGAACATAGGTTTGTTTAAATGTATCAGTGCAACCAATGGTATACACTCTGTAAGCCACTTAGGTGCTCAACTTTACATCAAAATTATTTATTTAATTATAACACCTATTTCTGGGAGGTGAAGAAAAGTAGAAGGGGGATTTAGGTGTAAGAAGTTAAAGCTTTAAAGTCAGAAAGGTATAGGCTCAGCCCCCAGCTTTGTGACTTACTTGTGTGAACTTGTGCATACTACTCCACCTGTTTTTAAATCTCTAAAATGGGTTTAAAATACCAATCTTTCAGGACTGCTATGAGAATTAAACTAAACAAAAAAATCTAAGATCCGGCATGGTTACCAGGATTCAGCAGGCATTCAATTATTATTACTAGGCTTTGCCTCCTCAGTATCTGTCTTTAAGTGCACAAGATACTATATTTTATTCATTTCTGAATATTCGTTATTCAATTTGTTATCTTCTAAAATCCCAAAGCATTCCTATTCCCCCAGTACTTTCAATCATACATTTTAATTGTTTATAACAAATTTGTCTTATTTCCTCTATTAAAAGGTAAGCTCCTTGAGTACATGGATGTTAAGTTCAGAGTCTTACCTACAGAAGGTACTCAACAAATATCTGCAAATAAATGAATAAATCAAAGAATAAATTCAAGCATTAAGTACTGACCAACAAATATCTGTGACATACAGTCCAGTAAATTTTCCAAAAGGTAAGATTTTAAAATTCAGAAATATTTTTGTCATTCACTGTTTCTTTCTTAACTTTAATATATCTAGACATCCAACTCTTATTTTTAGAAAGTGCCCTGAGTTTTATTCAAAAGAAAAATTCCTTGGTGGGGAGGAAATTTCAAGTTACAGAATGAGGTTTGCTGTACATTAACAGGAGGCAACGAACTCAGCACGAGTGAAAGAGCCAATGAGCACTGCCAAAACAACAGCGATGCTGATGCTGGATTTTATTAACTGAATATCTGTTATGCAGTAGGTACTACACTTAGCATACATTATCCATACAACACCAGCACTTGTCCTACAGGCACTGTTACTGAGGTGCTCAAGGTCATATGGTCTTTCCTAACACCCAACTACAACCACAGATCTTACTCTCCTTGACCTCACTTCTCTGCCCCAAGCTGGGATTAGTTATTTCTCTCTCATGTAGAACCCTGTACACTCACCAACACAGCACCTTCAACTTTGCATCGTGACTGCGGGTTTATTTCTCTTTATCTTCCACTAGAAAGAAAACTGTGAGCCTAAGTCACCTTAATGCTGCATCCTAGCTCTTAGAACATAATGTCTGGAACACTTTTACTTGTTTAATGGAGGCAGGAGTGAATGAACGGATGAAATGGTGGAGGCAGAATTACAACTGGTACCTATCTGACACCCAATCTTATAATTTTTTTCTTTTCTTAAATTTTTGGCCATGCTGTGTGACATGTGGGATCTTAGTTCCCTGAACAAGGACTGAACCTGCACCCGCTACACTGGAAGCATGGAGTACTTCACCCCTGGACTGCCAGGGACATCCTGACTCCTAATCTTAGACTTTAATTCTATACCATGGTCCCCACCAACACCCCCGCCTAATAAAAATCCCATTTTGTAAATTTGTATTATTTTGTAAACTTCACTTATTCAAGATTTTTATAAAAATTTGTGGGATTTCTTCAACTCACAAATCAGATGTTAATGAAGTAAATTATTACCAAATATACCAACTGATTTGATAAGCTGGCACCATGAAAACAAGGAAATCTAGTTATTCCATATGAGAACATTCTGGTTTAGTAAGTCAAAAAGGCAGATATGTTGACACCAATAACCATAGATCTTATTACAGTCCAAAACACAACTTCTAAAATTCTAGTAACAATATTACATACATTTATTATTTTGGAGACTTATATAAAGCAAAGTAGACAAAAGGCTTGAAAATAAATCCACGAATTTTTGAAATATCCACCTGATTTCACTAAACTAATTTTTCAATAACTGTGTGCATAAATCTGTTAACTATGTAAGTTTAAAGGTTAATTTAAGATGACTTATTAGAAAGCCTAAAAACTTCTTGCCTGCTTTCTAGATGTCAAAGCTCAAAATTACATACATAAGTTAGCTAGTCAGTTTTCTAGAATGAATATGCTCTCTACAAATTCCATATACTCAGTGTGTTTGAGAAAGACATATCTCTTCTTTTTTTTTTCAATTATAAAATTGCAAAAAGAATCGCCTCATCATCTTACCCAATTTCAACACACAAAAGGACAATTTAGAGGCCCCTAAAGTCATTCTGTTTAAGTATGGATTTCACAGGAGGAGGAAACTTGAAGGATCATTGATCTGGGAGCAACCAATGCTAACATCTAGATTGTCATAATCAATCTGCTTTAATTATCAACAAGGTTTTCCCATTTCTGACCAGTCATTTGGAGCTGACCTCTGACAAGTACTTACAAGTCATCGAAATCTCATTTTATTTTATAGCCTCATATTTGTTATTGGGCTAATCTTTACCTGTTCTACATCACACAACAGCTTAAATATTTGAATGGCCCAGCAATAAATTTCCATGGTCCCCCTGGGTCAGTCAGATGTTAGCTGTTAAGTAAAGCTAAAAGGATCTATGCTTCATAAATTTCCTTCAGGGTCCACATTTGCTCTTACAGGCTAGGCTTTCAAGCCCAAACATCTTTATAGCTTTGTGCAGTGATTTATTAACTCCTCCTTGTTTTTATCCAAAAAGATCAATCACATATGTATCAATAAGCTGGTGTGCTGGTGACTGCTTTTTATTGTACATATAACCACCTGCCTTTAATACAAACTCTAGTCTAAAGCTTTTGTAAGCTCTTGCTGGATTTTAACAACCTTCACCTGTTTCTAATTTGGTACAAAACATATGGTTTAGCTCTGCTATTTCGTTCTAGGCCAGCCTTTCCTCTTATGGACCCAACAATATAAAAGAAAACAAATCCAGAGCACAGAAACTGAAATTTGGAGGATGTTACACACACACACCCACACACCCATACACACACACACACACACACACACACACACACACCCACCACCACCCCCCCGCACTTACTTGCCCCATTACTTCTGAATAGCACTTTTGACAAATAACAGGAATGAATTATTTTACAGTTATGAAATTATTACATTTCTTTTTCAAATAATTAGATGTGTCCCACATTACTCTTGAGGTTTCTAAGAATTATGCTCAAACTGCGAAAAAGGCTGTCTAGCCAGCAACAGCCCTATCTAGCGGCTTGTGTGGTTAGGGAAGAGAGTATCCTATCTTTTTATTAAGGAATCTACACCTGGCTAAGTGAAACCAAATTTCCCTTTTTCTCTTCTTATCCCTCTCTAAATGAGATCAAAAGTTTAAGAGGCAGGATGCCGGCAGCTCTCTCAGAGAACCACCACCTAACCCAGCATGGTAAAGTCAATACTAAAATTCAGCGTGTCTGGGTGATAGGGTATGGAGGAGTAAATCCTCAGGAAAAAATGACTAACAGAAATGACTAGGAAAGGCAGAGAAGTCAACACAGCCTCCCTCGGCTCTACCAGACTTTTCTATACAGTTACATTTGCAGTCATGGTGGGATCTGACAACACTGGCCACCGGTGGCATTTGATCTCCCATTCATATTCCTCTCACCCTTTGAGGCCCACTGCAAATACTCAATCCACTGAAGCCTCCCCCAGGTCCCGTCAGAATGGATGGTGCTTCAAGATATATCAGTATTTATCCTTCATTTGGAAGCATGTACTCAACGTACAGCTTTGCTATACAATCATGTATTTACATGTCTCGCTCTTGTACAATATATTACATAACAGGCACTGAATAAATGCTTGTTGAATTGCATTAAATTGGTTGACAAATAAAACAGGTTTTGTATAAATAAAGCATACTTAAAATTTTATATTTATTTATTAAAATAATACATGTACAGGGTTTCAAATGTCAATTGCTCTACAAACCTGATGGCAAACATACTAGTTTATATGTTTATTAGGTAATACCCTACCTCTACCTCAACTCCTAAACCCAATGTCTTAAGCTGCCTTTAAAAACTTTACCCTACACACATACATAAATATAATTAATATCCTGTATTCCTGTTTCATGATTCTCTGGCTTTAGAAACAATTTATTGACAACCTACTGAGGAAGACGAGAATTTCTCTCTTTTACACATTGCTTCCCCATCTCTTACCAAAACACCCACACTTTTTAACATTCTCTCAACAGGGTCAACACCAGTTTTTTTTGGAATTCCCTGGTGTTCTGGCGGTTAAGACTTGGTGCTTTCACTGCCAGGGCCCAGGTTCAGTCCGTTAGCTGGGAAACTAAGACCCCACAAGCCACGTGTGACCAAAAAACAAAAACACACCACATTTTGGGGTGAAATTAATATGCAATGTTACAAAATTATAACTATGTAACTATTACTTTGATTTGAGTCATACAATAAATAATACTTATATTTTCTTTCTTTTCAACTTGGTTCTTCCTGGAGTTCAACAACCATCTAGTTTCTTCACTGATTGATGTAGTGTGTGCTTGTCACTCAGTTGTGTCTGACTCTTTGCGATCCCATGGACTGTAGCCCACCAGGCTCCTCTGTCCATGGAATTTCTCAGGCAAGAATACTGGAGTAGGTTGCCATTCCCTTCTCTAGCTCTCCCCAATCCAGGAATAGAAACCAGGTCTCCTGCATTGCAAGCAGATTCTTTACCGTCTGAGCCACTAGGGAAGCTTCATTGATGTACCTCTAACTAATTCATACCCTGACTCCCTGAAAGCAATGAAAATTTCCTCGAAATGTAATTGACTAAATCAGACAATTTATCCGCTTCACTCTTTGCCTGCCTGCTCGGCAGGCCAGTTGAAGAGCTGGCCTTCTACAGTTTCCCTTCACCGTCATTCTGAGAGCCCTTTGCTTCTCTGCGGTTCTGGACCCCTTCTTTTCCTTGAATGATGTTTACCTTTCACTTGGTTTGTTCCCTTGTATTAGGAGGCCACATCTTTCAGGAGTTCCCTACGAAAGGTGTGTAGGTCGATGTTTTTTAGGATCTCTATGTCTGAAATGACTTTTCTACCTTCTTATCTGATTGATACTTTAACAGATACAGGCATACCTTGTTTTTATTATGCTTTGCTTTATCATGCTTCACAAATACTGCATTTTTTACAAATTGAAGGTTGTGGCAACCCTGCATTAAGTCTACCAGCACCACTTCTTTTGCACAGCATTTGCTCACTTTCACATCTCTGTGCCACATTTTGGTAATTTTTGCAGTATTTCAAATGTTTTCATTATTTTATTCATTATGGTGATCTGTGATCAGTGATCTTTGATGTTACTATTGCAAAAAGATTACCACTTGCTGAAGGCTCAGATGATGGTTAACAATTTTTAAGGTATGTACATTGTCTTTTTAGACATAATGCTACTGTACATGATAGACTACAGTATAGTGTAGACCTAACCAAAATCCCTGCAGATGGTGACTGCAGCCATGAAATTAAAAGACACTTACTCCTTGGAAGAAAAGTTATGACCAACCTAGATAGCATATTGAAAAGCAGAGACATTACTTTGCTAACAAAGGTCCGTCTAGTCAAGGCTATGGTTTTTCCTGTGGTCATGTATGGATGTGAGAGTTGGACTGTGAAGAAAGCTGAGTGCCGAAGAATTGATGCTTTTGAACTGTGGTGTTGGAGAAGACTCTTGAGAGTCCCTTGGACTACAAGGAGATCCAACCAGTCCATTCTGAAGGAGATCAGCCCTGGGATTTCTTTGGAAGGAATGATGCTAAAGCTGAAACTCCAGTACTTTGGCCACCTCATGCGAAGAGCTGACTCATTGGAAAAGACTCTGATGCTGGGAGGGATTGAGGGCAGACAATGTTGTTGAGAAGGGGACAACAGAGGATGAGATGGCTGGATGGCATCACTGAGTTGATGGATGTGAGTCTGAGTGAACTCCGGGAGCTGGTGATGGACAGGGAGGCCTGGCGTGCTGCAATTCATGGGGTTCCAAAGAGTCGGACACGACTGAGCGACTGAACTGAACTGAACTTTTATATGCACTAGGAAATCAAAAAATTAGCTTTATGGTGGCAGCCCAGAATCAAGCCCACAGTCTTGCTGAGGTATGTCATATGTAAGCTGAACTTATAGAAATAATTTTCCCATGGTATTTTGAGGGTACTGTTCCCTCTCTTTCTTTCAGTGTTGCCTTTGAGCAGTCAGATATTACTATTCCCATTCTACCATATGTATCTGTCCCCCTCTGCAAGCCTTCAGAATCGTTCAAACTATTATTAGTATCATGCTGCTGGGTACGCTCTGGGCTCCTACAGTCTGAAATCAAATCTTTCAATGACTGGAATTTTTCTTGAATTACTTCTTGGGATAATCTCCGACCCTCCTGTTTTCTCCTCCTTTCCTGTACTCACTGCTACATCAATGTTGGATCGAATTTTTAATCTTTTTTTTTTTTGGTTGTTGTTGAGATTTCCTCAAGTTCACCTCCCAACTTTCTGTCCTGATTTTTTTATTCCATCATTTTCCTTCTGAAGCTCTGTCTGTCTTCTAATGAATGTTCATTTCTGTAACATCTTGTTTTTGTTCTTGGATTAAGCGCTTTTCCTTGTCTCATAGAGCATATTAATAGTCTTTAAATTTTTTTTCCTTTTATAAGAAGTCAAGTTTATTGAGGTATAATTGATATGTAACATTATATTAGTCCAGTTGTACAGTGTTAGGTACTTATATATTTTTCAGTTTTTTGTTGATCCCTGTTCTTTCTTCCTTCCACACTTCTTTGAATATTTTAGCTTCTGTATTTCATGTAAGAGCTCTCTCCAAAAATCTGATGATCCTTGGTTGACCATTCATTTTAAAAGCGAGGCACTAAAAAAGTGACTGAAAATTTGCCACAGGATTGGCCAAGTGGCAAGTTTTATTACTCTGGGGTGGTCAGCTAAGGCTTAACAGTTTCAGTGGAACACATACAACTGTAAGGAACTGTATTTACTCTTGTGAAGTGAAAGTTGCTCAGTCGTGTCCAACTCTTTGCGACCCCATGGACTGTACAGACCGTGGAATTCTCCAGGCCAGAATACAGGAGGTAGCCTTTCCCTTCTCCAGGGGATCTTCCCAACACAGGGATCAAACCCAGGTCTCCCACATTGCAGCAGATTCTTTACCAGCTGAGCCACAAGGGAAGCCCAAGAACACTGGAGTGGGTAGCCTATCCCTTCTCTAGTGAATCTTCCCAGTCTAGGAATAACTGGGGTCTCCTGCATTGCAGGTGGGTTCTTTACAAACTGAGCTATGTAGACATTCACTTAATTTCTCTTCTTAGTCTGGCAACTCTGCCTTTATTTATGGTGGCTGTCCCTAAACCCAGGGTTAGTCTAGTTCATTCAATCTCTTAAGAATAAACTTCATATTTTCTGCAGATGCAGGGAGAGGTAATCGCATGAGAATGACATTATCATGGTACATTTCTTTCTTTTTTTAAAACCTTTTTACGTTGTACTGGAATATAGCTGATTAACAATGTTGTGATAGTTTCACGTGAACAGTGAAGGGACTCAGCTGTTCATATACATGGATCCATTCTCCCCCAAACCTCCCTCTAATCCAGGCTAGGACACACTGACTCCTAATCCAGACTTGAGCTTTTTGGGGTTTTTGCAGCTAGAATCAGGGTTGCTTCCTAGCTTTACCCCTTGCATGCTCTTAAATTTTTCCAGTCGGCTAAGTAGGTCAGTTGCTACTCGCCCATCCATTTTCTGGTTTTCACAAATTTTTGTTGATATGTCGTTTCTCTTGAGGTTGCCTCTCATATTCTTTTCGTCATTACAGGTTTATGCCTTTTAAAATTTTAATCCTTTTTTTTTTTAGTGTCATTTAGGGAAGAAAAAATATGCACATCTGTTCAGTTAGAAGTTTAAAGTTCATTATTAACAACTAAAATAGCTTTTATCTGTCATATTTTATGCTGTGCTTTACACATATAATCTAATTTTTAAAACAACCCTATGGCAGAGATGGGTAATCATTACCCAATACTCATTCTCTTTTAAGCAGAACCCTTAAAGGTTAGTAGTTCACTCAGAAGAAACATATTTCTCGGTCTCTTTTGGAGGCTGGACAATGTAGAAGTCTTTAGATCTTCAGAGAAGGGAAGAGTGCCCTTTTCTTGCTGGCTGAATAATGACTGACAGTCAAACAACCATTTTGTTTGATGAGAGCCATACCCTGGGGATGGCAGAGCATAGAGCTTGAAGGAGCCTGGATTTTCTGAAGCATTTATGGAACTTCATTCCAACCCTGGATTACTGATTCCTGGATTTTTATGTGCAATAATAAAATTTTACATGCTTAAGTCATTGTTAATTTGAGGCTTCTGTTATATACAGACAAACCCCAAACCGATATCATTTCCCCAATATGAAGCTTGGAAAGTGATTTGTCCAAGATTAGGGTGAGAAGGAGGAGAGTTAACTCAGGTCTTATACCAAAGTCCATATTTTAACCACAGGCTTTCTTCAAACCTTTCTTCAAACTACTGTATCTTAGAACCAGATACACATATATGTCACAGTTTGAGAACTGAATTTGATTACTATCCCACGAAAAAATAATATAAATGTACGAGCCAGAGTTCTGCTCACTCTTACACAAGAGGTAAGAATAACTTCTTTTCTGAATTTTACTTAACTACATGATAGGAAAATATGCTTTTGAATCATGCAAAATCAGTTATGTGTTTTTCACCAAATGTGGATATCATGTTAGAGATGACCTATCTAATTGAAAAGGTAGACTTTAGCACAGACAGAAGGGAAGTTATCACACAGAATAATGAAGATCCATACCAGTTATTAAGATGCTCTTCACAAATAAAAAACACAGTGATTTCAGACATAAGCCACACATTAAATAGTACAGTAGCTTGCAGAGAGAGTAAAAAGCCAGTAATGTATTTATTAACAAATCGGTTCTTAACTGATTTGCTGAGAAATACTTCCTAGATGCCCCTCAACTGATAATAATTATTTCCATGTCTTTGTTGATGATGCATATATAAATAATGTGGCACTCTTCTATTTTAAATTTTAAATTGGAGAATAATAAGCAAATTACTATACACTACCTGCTTTTTTAAATTTTTTGCCTTTTCCGTTAAAATAAATGAAGTATTTACAGATAAAGTAAGCCTCCTTTGTTCCCTACTCCTTCTATCATTAGTTAGGACTCTTTCAACTTCAACTAACAGAAAATTTAAATTAACTGATTTAAATAAAAAGAATGGAGAGAGATTCAGTTCAGTTCAGTTCAGTTCAGTTCAGTCGCTCAGTCGTATCCGACTCTTTGCGACCCCATGAATCACAGCACGCCAGGCCTCCCTGTCCATTACTAACTCCTGGAGTTCACCCAAACTCATGTCCATTGAGTCGGTGATGCCATCCAGCCCTCTCATCCTCTGTCGTCCCCTCTCCTCCTGCCCCCAATCCTTCCTAGCATCAGGGTCTTTAGTTTCAGCTAACTCAGGAACTTGATAACTTTATCCAAAACCCAGGCTTTCCCATCCTTCCACTCTGCCACTATCTATATATATATTACTAGCACCCCAAGTCATATCTGGCTTAGTACTTAAAACCATTCCCAGAAACACCTCAGAAAACTTGCCATAACTGTGACAGAGTTTATGCATGGAACCAAGCACTGGGGATGGAATGGAATTACTATGACTGGTAAAAAGCCAGTTCTAACTTACTCCCTGGGGCTGAGGCCCAACTTCACATAGCAAATGAAGAGAAAGAGTAACCAAATGGATCTCTGCTGATAAGCAGGAATCCAAGAATGGCTGCGGGCAGACAAGCAACTTCACCTGCCCCGGCTTTTCTCACAAGCCACTAGCTTTATGAATTTGGTGAACATCCATATACATCACTTTTTATACTCTTAAAATACAAATGTTTAAATCAATAATGATAGACCATGTACATCATTCTGCAACTCACTTTTCCCCTCAATATTTTTTTATTATACGGGGAATAATAACAGCATTGATCTCATATTGCTGTTGTGACAATAAATATATAATTATATAGGTAAATAATTTTCAACAGTATCTGGAACACAGTAAGAGCAACTATAATTTTCTGAGTGATTACTATTGTTGTTATTAATCTTTGTATTCCTAGAATACAGAATCTATTCATCCCTATTGTGGGTTTTTACTGTGTGCATTTGGCTAAACAGGAACTATTTCCCAGAATACCATCACCCATGTGGATCCAGGCTAGAGCTGAACAACAAGTGGTATGAGATTTGGAAGACAGAAGTGAGGCAGCAATCATTAAGCTCTGAGGCAAATGGTGGTTACACCCAGTAAGAGACAGACATCAGGCCGCCTGCAGATCTATCTGGTCTTTGTGCTCCCATTCTGCATTGAGCTCTTGTTCCCAACTGCTGGTGCTGCTGACAGTGACTCCAGGCCCACTAACAGATGCAGTGGTTACAGTCTTCCATAGACGTCTCCTCACCTGATCTCCTTTGGGGTTCCACTCAGCAGCTGGTTAGATCTTGCTTCCCATTTCCTGGCCTGAGCTGTCCACCTGCACCAAGCTTCTGTAGAACTGGTTAGTGACTTTCTCTAGTCTTCCAACTCCCCCTTTTGGATTCTTCTCCAGCTTCTCCTACAATTTTATAATATCTTACTCCTATAATAATTCCCTTATACCATAATATTCATAGTGATTCTGCTTACCTGGCTGAAATCTGATGGTATTAATATCCTTTCATAATCCTTTGATTGAGCTGTTTACCGTAACTACTGAACCAAAAGCTTTTTATATTGTCTGTGTCCCATCCTTCCTTCTTTCCTTCCTTTCTTTTGCTACTTATATGCTAAAGTTTTCGCTCATTAACTTATAAAAGGAATTTTTTTTAAACTGCATCTTGGTAGGAAAAAGGGATCTCCAATGATTTTCTGGACAAAAAAATCAGTTTCCAAAAAGTACTTGAATATCCTACTTATTTTTAGCCAAATTAGTTTCTGATATACTTTCACATAAATCAGAGTAGCAGATGACCTAGTTAAACCAACTATATATATATATATATTCATTTATTTATATCTTTCATGTCCTTCATTATCATTTTTATGATGCTTTACATTTTTTATTGATAAAAGTCTTTCACATTTTTATTAAATATATCACAAGGTACTCATATAGTACTCACTTTCTATTTGGTTATTACTGGTATATAAAATCTTATTAATTTTCATGTTGATCTTATATCCAACAAATGTGCTAATTTTCTAATTCTAATAGTTTACAGATTCCCTCACATTTTTTATATTATAATATTCATATTGGTAAAATTTATCCATTTAAAATAGTTATACCTCATCTATTTTCTTTATTAATTACACAGACCAGGATGTCAAGTATAACGTCTTATTCTAAAGATAATAATTAGCATCCTAATCTGCTTTTTGACTTTCATGGAAATAGTTCCATTATTTAACCTAATAGTTGCTATAGGTTTGATAACTATTCTTTATCATTTTAAGGAAATTCTGTTTTTTTCTACTTTTACAACAACTGATACTACTATTTGCAATCATTTGAGGCTTTACTAAATGCCACATATATTTTTCATATATTGGCTTATTTAATCCACACAGACTCCTAACCAGGTGGGTACTATTATTATCTCCATTTTACAGACAATAAAGCATTGGGAGACAAATAATCTGTCCAAGGTCACATAGAGTAGTGGCTTCCTATTATTGTTTTAAAGAAATAGTTTCCTATTACTGTTTTAAAGAAATATAAAACACTTATCAGATTAAAACATATATCATAAATCTTGAAAGTTTTCATTACAAGGGAAAAATCATAATTTTGTATGGTGATGGATGATAACTAGCCTTACTATAATGATTAATTCTCAGCATATACAAATATTGAATCATTATATTATATATCTGAAACTAATGCAATGTTATAGGTCAATCACACCTAAATTTTTTAAAAAACTACTCATTTATTACTCATATGTTCTGTAGGTCAAAAGTCCATGCAAAACATAGCTGACTTTTCTGCCCAACATCTAACAAGCACAAAATCAAGACACTGGCCAGGCTGTGCTCTCATGTATAGCTCAGCATCATTCTCTCCGCTCACTCAGCTTGTTAGCAGAATTCAGTTCCTGTGGTTGTAGGGCTGAGCAAGTTCCTTGTGAGCCATCAGGCGGATTTCACTCTCCGCTCTTACAGGTGGCCTCATGTCTTAGCCACATGGCATGCTCCATAAGCAGTTGACAGCATAGCAGTCTGCATGTCTGCAGGTTAGCAAGGAGTATCTGTCACTAACTCTAGGCTCTTTCGGGGGGCCACCTGATCAGATCTGGCCCACCAGATAATCTCCTTTAATACTAACTTAAAATTCAAATGATTAGTGGCCTTCATCATGGGAGTGAAATTCCATTATATTAATTCCATTCATTCACTCCATTATGTAAGTCCTGTCGCACCCAAGGAGAGGGAACTGCACAGGGCATGTCTATCAGGAGAGTGGGAACTGGAGGGCTGTTTTCAATTCTGCCAACTGGACACAATAAAACTGATGCCATGTGGCTCCACAGTTTATGCTCCTAATCAAAACCTATTATTGCCTTTCTAAATAAGTGTTGAATTTTACTGAATGCTTTTCCTGCATTTACTAAAACAACTATATGATATTTCTCTTAATGAGTAAATGATGTAGAAGACTTTAAGGCTGAACCATGGACTCTTCTGAACTGCTAGATTCAGCTTGCATGCACTTTAATTTGCATTTCTGTATTTCTGTCCATAAATTGATTTGTCTATTAGTTTGTTTTTCATATTGTCCTGATCGGGTTGTTTATTAAATGCCTTCAAGGCAGAAGTTTGCTTACCATGCCTCTTTAGGTTATTGCCATCACTCAGTTTTTGACCTAAGTATTCCTTATTTTAGTGTTAACTAATAGATACTTTTAAGATTCTTTTTTTAATACTACATTTTCAGTGTTGGTCCAGATATCTAGTTGCTCATGTCTGACTCTTTGTGGCCCATGAACTGCAGCCCGACAGGCTCCTCTATCCATGGAATTCTCCAGGCAAGAATACTGAAGTGGGTAGCCATTCCCTTCTCCAGAGGATCTTTCAACCCAGGGACTGAACCCAGGTCTCCTACATTGCAGACAGATTCTTTACTGTCTGAGCCACCAGGGTAGCCAAAAAAAAAAAAAAAAAGACTGCTACGTGTGTGAATTGCTCAGTCATGGCCGATACTTTTGCAACTCCATGGACCATTTAGCCCACCAGGCCTCTCTGTCCATGGAATTTTCCAGGCAAAAACATTGGAGTGGGTTGACATTTCCTACTCCAAGGGATATTCCTGACCCAGGGATGGAACCCATCTCTCCTGAGTCTCCTGAATTGGCAGGCAGATTCTTTGGCTCATTTCACAAGCTAGCAAGGTAATGCTCAAAATCCTTCAAGCTAGACTTTAACTGTATGTGAACCAAGAACTTCCAGATGTACAAGCTGGATTTAGAAAAGGCAGAGGAAGCAGAGATCAAATTGTCAACATCCACTGGATCATCAAAGCAAGAGAGTTCCAGAAAAGCATCTACTTCTGCTTTATTGACTATGCCAAAGCCTTTGACTGTGTGGATCACAACAAACTGGAAAATTCAAGAGATGGGAATACAGACCACCTGACCTGCCTCTTGAGAAATCTGTATGCAGGTCAGGAAGAAACAGTTAGAACTGGACATGGAACAACAGACTGATTCCAAATAGGGAAAGGAATACATCAAGGCTGTATATTGTCACCCTGCTTATTTAACTTATTTGCAGAGTGTATCACGTGAAAAGCCAGGCTGGATGAATCACAAGCTGGAGTCAAGACTGCCAGAAGGAATATCAACAACCTCAGATTTTCAGATGATACCACTTCATGGCAGAAAGCAAACAGGAACTAAAAAGCCTCTTGATGAGGGTGAAAGAGGAGACTGAAAAAGCTGGCTTAAAACTCAACATTCTAAAAAACTAAGATCTTGGCATCTAGTCCCATCACTCCATGGCAAATAGATGGGGAAACAGTGACAGATTTTATTTTATTGGGCTCCAAAATCACTCTGGACAGTGACCGTAGCCATGAAAGTAGAAGTCGCTTGCTTTTAAAAAGCTGTGACCAACCTAGACAGCATATTAAAAAGCAGAGACATCGCTCTGCTGATAAAGGTCCATATAGTCAAAGCTATGGTTTTCCAGCAGTCATGTATGGATGTGAGAGCTGGACCATGGAGAAGCAGAGTGCTGAAGAATTGATGCTTTCAAACTGTGGTACTGGAGAAGAATCTTGAGAGTCCCTTGGATACTAAGGAGATCAAACCAATCAGATAAGGAAATCAACCTTGGATATTCACTGGAATGAACTAATGCTGAAGCTGAAGCTCCAATACTTTGGCCACCTGATGCAAAGAGCTGACTCACTGGAAAAGACCATGATGCTGGGAAAGATTGAGGGCAAGAGGAGAAGGGGGCTACAGAGGATAAGATGGTTAGATGGCATCACTGACTCAACGGACATGAATTTGAGCAAACTCCAGGAGATAGTGAAGAAGAGGGAATCCTGGCATGTTGCAGTTCCTGGGGTCACAAAGAGTCCAACACAACTTAGTGACTGAACAACAACAACCAGTTATCTATTCTATGAGACTCTGGAGACAGGTCGCATTCTGTTTTCCATCTCTTTATAAATCAATTTTGTTATATTTCTAAAAATTTCCACTCTTATTAAAAGCTGTCCATAGTATATAATGATTTTTCAATCTCTACTGTATCTATAAGTATCTCCTTTTTTGTTGTCATAATTTCCTCTATTTTTCTTACTCAGCCACTTTTAAATAATACTTCTTCACTGCCATTCCCCCTAATCTCTATTCCTGGGATCCCTATTAGATCCATGTTGACACTTTTCTATTAACCCCTATGCCCTATAATTTGCTTCATATATCTCTTTTATCTCTTTGGACTGCATAATGGGTGATGTTTTCATTTCTACTTTACTGTTCACAAAGTTTCTCAAGTGTGTCTAGTCTACTATTTATGAAGGTTTTAAAATATTTTTTCTACGTTTCACGAGTCACAACTACCTTTTTCTGTCTCATAGACTCATTCTTTTTCTTTTTGGATGCTATTTCCTCCTTTGTTTTTTGAAATTCTGAAATTTTTAGAAGTCCTTTTAAAAATATCATTATTTCCTTAGATGTATATTCTCCTATTTTTTGACTTTTTTTCCTTTGTATATCCATGGATTATCCCCTTTGGATTTCCTACCGTCAGGATATTTTATAAAAGATTAAAGTAGTAAAAGAGATGACTGAAAGAGCTATAAACAATTTAACCTTCAGTATGTATGATTCTTAGATGAAGATAGAGATTGGGCAATCTTCAAGTGTATCTGTACTCACATTGATTTTTAGTGTCTTCCAGGAGTTCAAGTGTTTGAAACACAATAGAGAAAAGAGGAATCTTTTCCTCAAAAGACATCTGGTGAACATGATGATTATCTGAGTTCTAGGAATGGATGTTTTTCTAGGATTATCTGATGTTGCTCTTTGTATATACATGTACACTCAGGTACACCCATGAGTGAAACATTGATAACAATGAATCACTGATAATTTAATATTTATAGCTTTTATTTCATTGGCTAGTTTTGAGTGAGTAAACACTACTATTGTTCCTCTGAATTAATCTTGTCAAACAAACAGGTCCTGATGTCAGTGTATTTTTACAGGGAGTGAATACTGGGTCATTTAAGCATAATCATGTTATTTTCATTTGAAAGCCAAAAAACTAAAATAGATATTCTCAGTTAGTACTTTGTAAGTTGGTCCTAAAACTTTAAAAAGTACTGTCTAGTTAATAATTGGGTCTTTACTCTTAGTGACAAAATGGCTGTTGAAATTAATTTCATCACAAACCACCAATCAACCAGCCATATCTTTCTCTGTTCAAAATCAGATTTTTTTTCCCCCCGCTCTCCCAGGGATGAATCTTGCAATGTGGTCCTAAGACAAGGGCATACCAGGTAAAGAAAGGAGTGTGACTGAATAAAAGGACCAACACAGATTAGATAATAAGCTGAGATAATACACTCTCTTAGTCTGTATCTGCTGTATAAAAACATCTAGCCCTTACAGAATTGATTTTAAACTAAACATTTATTTTAAAAAGAAAAAAAGATGGTTTTAACTCTTGATATTGCTCATTACTGTAATTCAAATACCTAGAAAAATGTCTGTTGGGCAGGATACACTTGCTAAACATTTGAAGAATGAGTGAACAGGTGAGCAGGTTAATTTCACTGTTTATAATTCTGATACTATGAACTTTCTGAATTAGTATTTTTTAAAAAATTTGTTGGAGTATAGTTGATTTACAATGTTGTGTTAGTTTCAGCTGTCAATCAGCAAAGCCAATCAGTTATACCTAGACATAGTTCCACTCTTTTTACATTCTTTTCTCAGACCATTACGGAGTACTAACTAGAATTCCCTGCGCTATACGGTAGGCTCTTATCAGTTATCTATTTTACATACAGTAGTGTGCATATGCAGAGAAGGCGATGGCACCCCACTCCAGTATTTTTGCCTGGAAAATCCCATGGATGGAGGAGCCTGGTGGGCTGGAGTCCATGGGGTTGCGAAGAGTTAGACGCGACTGAGCGACTTCCCTTTCACTTTTCACTTTGATGCATTGGAGAAGGAAATGGCAACCCACTCCAGTGTTCTTGCCTGGAGAATCCCAGGGACGGGGGAGCCTGGTGGGCTGCCGTCTATGGGGTCGCACACGACTGAAGCGACTTAGCAGCAGCAGCAGCAGCAGTGTGCATATGTCAGTCCCAATCTCCCAATATATCTCTCTCTCATCCCCTGGTAACCATAAGTTTGTTTTCTGCATCTGTAACTCCATTTCTGTTTTGTAGATAAGTTCATTTGGACCCCCTTTTTAATTTTTTTTTAAATTTTTTTAATTTTTAATTTTTTAATTTTATTTTACTTTACAATACTGTTTTGGTTTTGCCATACATTGACATGAATCCACCACGGGTATACATGAGTTCCCAAACATGAACCCCCCTCCCCTTTTTTCAGAATTCCATATATAAGTGTTATCGTATTTGTCTTCCTCTGACTTACTTCACTCAGTAGGACAATCTCTAGATTCAACCATATTGAATTTGATAGCACAAATACTAGTCCAAATTGCATATTAAAAAGACAGATAGGCTCCCCCGAATGATACAACATGAGAAGAGAAACTTCTCCAACTAAATGTGACAACCTGTATCCCCTTAGGATGGAATACTGCTTAGCATCTCTCCTAGAAGTCTCTGAAGGAAAATTTAACGCTATTTACCAAATTCCTCTTTAACCAATTTATGAATCTCTCATTTTGTGATTTATGCATCTCTCATTTTGTGATTTATGCAGAGATCACAAATCATATAGGAACCAGAAAAATCATAAAAGAAAATCCTGACTCTCTCACACTGAACCTGATTTAGCGAATTCAGTATTAGGAGGTGAATTCTAAAAAGTTTTTCCTCTAGTAACCATCAAGTCAGAAATGACAAAATTATGCTACTGCACACTCAAAAATAAATATCCCCTCTATGGGATATCTTACAACAGAAGTTGTCTCAATAAATTCAGTCATCATCTACACATTTTAAAAAGTTTAGTATAGCTGACAATCAAACTCCAAGAGACTTGCCACTTCTCAGCAGGTTACCAACCTTACATTTACACAAATTAAATGAAATGCTCCTGTTGCTTACTGGTGTTTAATTAACTTACAGCAGTAAATTTCTATAACTAACTACAGTTAACACTTCTGCATTTTTCATCACTAGACTCGCCACATCACGAACCTGGGAGTCATCATTTATATTAATGGGAGCTACTAACAAGCAGTATGGGAAGAATTAATTCTAAGTTTTAAAAAGGTTTCCAATAATATAAATCAGTAGCACTCAAAATTTGAGGCATGATTATCATCAGTATTTGCTCAAAAGGAAATACAGAAAATTACTTGCATAAATGAATATGAGTCAAGAACTGATGTATGAAATGATATGAATTAAAAAAAAAAACCCACTGCATCAACCCTGTGCAAGGAATGAGAAAGGAGAAGCTGTATACAAAGCAACACATATTCTAATCTTAAAGAAAGTAGCTTTAAGAAAAATAGAAAATAATGTTTCACTGTAGTAGAGACCCTGAGAGGAATAGTACAAAAGGATACAGGCACTTAAAAAAAATTAAATACTAGCTATATAATTGTGAATAACTCCAATATAGAATAACTGAAGTAACCAAGAAATAATTTGAATAATTATCTATATAAAATAGACACAATAAATATTAGTAGACTACATAAATGCAAAAGCTACTCAAGAATCTAATATATAAGCAGGAGTGAGGTTGTTAGGTTGAGAAAGGTTTGTGCAGATTTAACTCTATTATCAAACTGTCCTCTGAAATATACAAACTAACTGAAACTCTCACAACAGATGAAAGTTCCTTTTCTTCTATATGCTCACCAAATTAAGTACTAAACAGACATTCTCTTTTTGGCCAGGTTGATTGATGTGAAATGGTTCTCTTGTGGAGTTAATTTGCATTTTCCTGATCACTAGTGAGACCGAGCAATTTTTTCTTATGTTATTAGAAATTCAGGTTTTGTTCTTCTGTAACAGTTTCCTAGTATACTATGTCCATATTACTATGCAGTTGACTGCTCCTTTTCGTATTAATATATAAAGGTTCTTCTTATGTATCTTGAATACCGATCCTTGGTTAAATCTTTGTGACATAAATCTCTTCTCCTGATAAGTGGCTTATCTTTCTATTTTGTCTTCTTTTGCTACAGTTAAGTTTAAAAAATGAAATTAAATATATGACTCATTTCCCATATTAAGGTCTGTATGTTTCTGTGATTTATAAAGAGATCTTTTCTGAATCAGAAGGTATGGGCTTTTCAAATTTCTCATTTCTACTTACTATTATCACTCAATATATAAATATTTACTGAGTGATTATTATTTGCAATGGTAATTTTATATAAATTCCCTCTTTAATTCTTCACATTTCTCTAAAGCCATTATCTTCATTTTCAGATGAGTACACGGCGACTAGTGAAAGTGAAAGCCTCTCAGTCGTGTCCAAATCTTTGCCACCCCATGGACTATACCGTCCATGGAATTCTCCAGGCCAGAATACTGCAGTGGGTAGCCTTGCATTTCTCCAGGGGATCTTCCCAACCCAGGGATCGAACCCAGGTCTCCTGAATTGCAGGTAGATTCTTAACCAGTTGAGCCACAAGGGAAGCCCACACTGAGACTAGTGAGGTGAAATAAACTGGTTCAAGATACGTCTGACACCACAGTTCTTTCAGAAAAGTGAAAGTGGGAAGCCACGGTTTCTCCTTTCTTAAGTTTAGAATACTTTTATTATTTACGTGCAATATAGTTTATCCCTGTTAAAGAATTATACATGGAAGTGAATATATGTTTAAGTCAAAGTAGTCACATATTTATTATAACCACTCTGTGATCCAGAACACTTTATATATTACTATGCTCTGAATAAATGAATATCTGTATATTGATATTTAAATACTCAAACCTAATCATCTTTGAAAGTAATTTTCATTTTTATGTCCACTAAGGATTGAATTATTAATTGATGTTTCTTTTATTTATGCCTAAGAGAAAACTGCTGAGCAATGTACAGTGAAGTCATTCACCAGGCTGAGTGAGAAACTGGATGCTTTGATCAATGGAAAGGTGCAATACCTACTTGTGCCGGGTATGTGTGTTTCTGCTGTTATTTAGTCTGCTTGGGCAGCTTCCAAGTCTCTTCCACACTCACTGGCTCAGCCATTTAGGGCCACTTCCTAAAACATACTTTTGCTGACTACTCAACCCCATGTATTTCTAACATGAGCCTTAGAATGCTGAGGATAACTGTCTACTGACTTGCTCTCCATCCCTGATACCACTTTGACAGCTGAGTAATTTTACCTAATGCCAGAATCTTGTGCAGTGACAAATATGTACTAGGCCTCCACGTATGGTTTGACTTCAGTGATGTCACCTTTTGTAATTTATCTCTTGTGATTTAACTATATGTGAATTAAGTTTCATATCAATTTTTCAAGGAATTAGAGAAGAAAAACACTCTGAAAATCAATTGATTATTTAATCTGATTCAGAGGTTACATTTGGTGATCTTATAACTAAATTATTGTAGGGAGAGGTATAAAACATGGCAGTGAATAGAACTATGTGATTCAAAGAATTATATTACTTTGTTGCATAATGTACTATTGTCCAGGACATAAATGTTACCCCTAGAAAACTGTCTACAGAACTATTATCATAAGATACTTTGGGAAGTTAAAATAGTTCATATCTACCTAAAAATAATTTTCTTACTCCTTCTATCATTTTCTTCTTCAGGAAACCAAAAGATTCCACAAATCATTTAATCCAAACTTTCTGACTTGATATAATTATCCTCATATCCCTTGTTGCTTGCCTACCAAAAATCAAACATAAGAATTAAAGGAGGACTTCCCTGGTGGTCTGGTGGATGAGAATCTGCCTGCCAATGCAGGGGGCAGGGGTTCAATCCCTGTTCTGGGAAGATTCCCCATGTCACGGGGTAACTAAGCCCATGTGCCACAACTACTGAGCCTACACGTGGGAACGACTGAAGCCCGCACACCTAGAGCCCGCGCTCTGCAACAAGAGAAGCCACCGCAATGAGAAGCCCACCCACCACAACCAAAGAGCAGCCTCTGCTAGTCACAACTAGAGAAAGCTGTGCGCAGCAACCAAGACCCAGCACAGCCACACACACACACAAAAGAATTGAAGGAAAGAAAGAGCTACTTTCAATGCAGTCTCTTTTGAAAGTCGCTCAGTCATGTCCCACTCTTTGTGACCCCATGGACTATACAGTCCATGAAATTCTCTGGGCCAGAAAACTGGAGTGGGTAGCCATTCACTTTTCCAGGGGATCCTCCCAACCCAGGGAACAAACCCAGGTCTCCCGCACTGCAGGCAGATTCTTTACCAGCTGAGCCACCAGGGAAGCCCCAGTGTACTATCAATAAAGTCTTATTTATTAGAGTAAATGATTAATTCATATCAGAACCCAAAGCATCTATGCTGTCATATGATACACAATAATAACAGACTGGAGAAGGCCAATCCATGCTACCTGGAGAACTCAGTGAGGCTCTGGGGACCTCCTGTTGAGAAACACTGATCTCAGATATTCTAATAATGTAGCAATCTTTAACCCATGACATAGCCCACGATTAACTAAATATATTATTCCTCTACCTTCCCTTTTTCTCCAAAGCATTACATCGAACCTCTTTACTCTGACTGGAATACACTGTGAACCAGAAAAGCAGTAAGTTCAACTTTGGGTCACATGTCAGAGTCATCTGGTTTTCTTTTTTATTCCACTGACTCATTACATTACTGTATTTTAATTTAGTTGGTTGCAGAAAGCTGAGATGACAATAATACTAGAGAAGACTTCCTCATCCAGATAATAACATCAGCACTATAAAAGCACACTTCATTAAAAACAACACACCCAACAGTGTGCTCTCAAGTATCGGCGATGAAATGGCTGCACAATTACTTTCGACTCGTTTTCTACATTTCCCCTCTCTCAGTGGAATGCCTAATCTTCATAAGGTGTTCATTTCCTGTTTCACCCAGCAACCACCTTCTGCATTTTTATTCTGTTGATCTCTCCTGCCTAAATTTCCATGGGGATTCTTCATTTAAAACACACTCTTTGCTCTCACTCCTAAACATAACCCCATCAGCACTGCTGCCTGTGCCTTGGATTACAACAGGCACTGAAGTTAATAGCTTCTCGGTCCTAAGGGAGTGTATGAAATAAGGGTTGTCCTGGCCAGAGCATCTAGAGTTAAAACTATGGGCTAGAACGTGGAGTGTCAGATTACTTAATAGCATTTGCAAAAGTAACATCCCTTTTGCTCTCCTAATTCAACTCAAAAAAATATTTATTGAGTGTTTACACAACACAAGGCTCTCGGTAAGGCAATGGAATGAGTTTCGTGCCAAGTAAGATGCAGTTTCTACACTGAAAATATTTCAGACAAGAATAAAACAAATACTTGTATCACTGAATTGCTGTTAAAAAGAAATGAGAACATATATCAACATAGTTCATTTCTGAGGTACTATATAGAGAGAATTCTTCATAGGATTACAGAAGGCTATTACAGTCCATCAAACTATGGGGAATTAAGAAAGACTTTATGAGGAAAATTTTTAATAAGGGAAAGGCTTTAAGTACAACCACAATTATGATCCTAGAGATGGCCAGGGAAGGCATTCTAGATAAGTAGACTAGTAAGGACAAAGAGTATCAAGTGGGAAATAATGTGATGTGTTTGGAAAGCAACAGTTTGACTGAAGCACAGGTCAGGAACAGAGAGTACTCTGGGACAAGACTAAAAAGAGTAAGTAGAGGGCCGGGTTGGGAACTGTTGAATTATTTGAACATGATCCACATTTCTTTTTAAGAATAAGGGCTTCAGCGTTTACTATACTGATGGGTTCGAAACACAGACATTTACTTGACTCATTAGTGTAAATAAGGCAGTAAACTCCCTGAGTAGGTGACGAAAAAGAGACAAGCCTTAACATCTGCAATAGTTTTTTTTTCCCTTGTGTTCTGGGAAACTTCATTAGTCCTCTCCATTCACACCACTGACGGAAAGATGATGTACCTCCTGGTGTTTCTAGAAAACAAAATCTAGTACTATGCTATGGGGCCTGCATTTTAAATTTTCCTTAACCTTTTCCTGGGCTTCCCTGGTGGCTCAGTGGTAGAGAATCCACCTGCTGATGCAGGAGCCATGGGTTTGATCCCTGGGTCGGGAAGATCCCCTAGAGAAGGAAATGGCAACTCAGTCCAGTATTCTTGCCTGGGAAACTCATGGGCAGAGGAGTCTAGCCTGGTGGGCTATAGTCTATGGGGTCTCGGAAGAGTCAAGTCAAACACGATTTAACAACAACAACCTTTTCTTAGGTCAACTTTCCCTTTAAGCACCTAGAATTAGTGGGAAAAAAAAAAGGAAAAAGAAATTACACAGCTGCCTGGAATTCCTGTTGCAAAGCTCAATGTATAGGTAACAGTAATTGGAAAATTTTATTGAGCATCTTCTATGTGCCAAGCACTGTGCTTCATTTAAAGCTCATGATAACCTACTGCCACAGATATTATGCCAGGTGAACCAAGAAAGGAGGACATTTCCCCAGTCACTCTTGATTAGACGTGAAGTCCCAATGTAACTTCAAAGCCTTAAGTGATTAGAAATTAAAAAAAAAAAAAGAACAAAAAACTGCCCAGTTTAAATAAATTGAGGAAAGGGAGAAGAAAAGAGAAGCATTGTGCACTGCACCTTTTAGAGAAAAAAAAATGTCAAAGTGAACCAACAGATAAATAAGATTTAAATAATTAATGTTTTCAATAAGAACTTAGCATGGGAACTCCACATAATATACAGGAATTTACATCAAGGCATTTTTCACCAGTGAGCTTTCCCTAAAAAGGAAAGGGGTACTTCAGTCTCACAAATAGCCCCTTTTTGATAAATACACTTCTTCCATCTCCTCTGTCATTGTTGCTTAGTCACTAAGTTATGTCCAACTCTCTCTTTTGCAACCTCACAGACTACAGCCTGCCGGGCTCCTCTGTCCATGGGATTCTCCAGGCAAGAATACTGGAGTGGGTTACCATTTCCTTCTCCAGGGGCTCTTCCCCACCCAGGGAGCACTGGCAGGAGGATTCTTTCCTACTGAGCCACCGGGGAAGCCCTTCCATCTCCAAAAGATGTTTGCTTAAAAATACTTCACTTACAACTGGTATACCATCTCTTGGGCTTCATTTCCTCAGTGGAACAGATCAAAGTGAAGGCTTAGTTAACTTCATGTATGTCCTTACTTCATTGTTCAACCTCTTTCTTCATTTGTGCAATGATGGGTTGAATCATACGACCTAGGAATATTTTGTCTGGTTCTAAAACACAATGTCTATAATTCAGCAGGTACAGAAACATTTTTTCCCTTCTATTTCTGTTTTACGGTATACCCTTAGGTAGTTACAATGGAGCTGGACTGAAGACATTTGGGAAAGCTTTCGCATGAACGGCAATTTTTCAGCTTAGGACACATTTCTGTAATCAAGTGGAACACCTGAAAGAACTAATAATTCTATTCATTTCAGTTAGTCACCCTGAAAAATATTTGTTTGATTATACTTCTAAGTTGCACAACAAGAAAAAAATAGAAAACCACAGCATTTGGTTCACCCACTGCCTCAAGTTGTAACAATCATTGTTCAATTTAAAGATCTGAGGTCTGAGTTCCTGAGTACTTTAAATGCCAGCATCTGAAGAACAACCTATAATAAAATGAAGATGAAAGGTTACAAAGAGTGTTCTAATTTATAGGATAAACAGAAGAAGACTTAAAAATTAAAGCCACAGAATTTAAGCCTAAGCATGATGTGAAAATCTCCCATTTCTGGAAGGAGGTAATCCAATTTAACTGGACACCATGAAAGCAAATATGGCAATTTAGTGAAAATGGTGACCACTTCTGAACTCTTCACATTAAAACAGCTTGATTAGCAAACAGAAGCTGAAAATGTTTACAGGAAAGAATTTTTAATGTAAGATGTGTCCATGGGTGTTTAAGTATGCATTAAGCACGTAAAAAAAAGAAGTGAGGAGTCAGAATTATAGCTGTATGAAAATAACACCAGTGTGAAAACATTTATGCCTTCAATACATGCCAATGAAATCCCAAGGGCCAGTCACTATGGCTATGGAGAATTTGCTGCTGCTGCTAAGTTACTTCAGTCGTGTCCGAATCCGTGCGACACCGTATTCAGCAGCCCACCAGGCTCCCCCATCCCTGGGATTCTCCAGGCAAGAACACTGGAGTGGGTTGCCATGTCCTTCTCCAATGCGTGAAAGTGAAGTCACCCAGTCGTGTCCGACTCTTAGCGACCCCATGGACTGCAGCCTACCAGGCTCCTCTATCCATGGGATTTTCCAGGCAAGAGTACTGGAGTGGGATGCCATTGCCTTCTCCATGGAGAATTTGCTACTTATGCAAATAACATTCAAAGTATTTTAACTGATTCAAGGAGATGCCACTAGAAAAAATTCTCATTCATTTATTAACAGGTCAGTGTCACCAGGTCAAGAGATAGGCTGTAGGAATACAGAGATAGGAATCAGTCTGATCACTGCCACTTGCAAATTTCTTTGTCCCTTCCCCTCAGACAAAATGCAACCTGGTTATGCTGAAGGGGAAGATAAATATCCATAAACATCCAGATATGCCCAGGTGGCTGCAAGGGGGCTCAAGTCACAGACTTGGGGACCTGTCCAGCCAGTTCCTTTATAGATAAGTATGCATG
The DNA here is from genome assembly GCF_016772045.2 of Ovis aries. NCBI lineage: Eukaryota > Metazoa > Chordata > Mammalia > Artiodactyla > Bovidae > Ovis > Ovis aries. The sequence continues at coordinate 54,198,647 of NC_056068.1, read as the reverse complement.
ATCGCCACATGCACCCACTCACAAAAAAAGGTGGTAGATCATTAAAATAGACTATTCCTTCTCTCATGAGCAGGAGATCCATATGCAGTGACTATGGTCTGGGCCCATGAATATCTGATTTTGGATATATCACAATTTCTTTGTACTCTAGAATTTTTTCTGTTTTTAAAAGAAATCAGAATCAATCAGGTAAAAAAGGCAATTCCTGGCCTTTTAGTCAAGATCTTCCATTGGAATAAACATAAGCACAAAAATATCCATGAAATGGGAAAAGCAGCACTAACATTTCTCTCAGTTTCAATAATTCCACTAGAGGAAAAGAGCTGACCAGCTCTTAGAGATCTGTAAAAACCTTGTGGTGGACAGGTCAGGAAGTTTCAAAAGTGCCTGCCAATTTACACCACTCCCTATTTCTCCTTCTGAGAATAAAACAAAAAAAAATGTCAGACATCTTTTGAGGACTTGAAAAAGCCAAATGCTCTGACCAGCTATGTCCTAGCTCAATGACTGTTTCACTGCTCTATTGTGAATGTATTACCTAATATTAGGTAATAGGAGTGAAATAACGACGACCAATGCATTTTATTTCAAAAATCACTTTAAAATCTACTTTTCAGTCCTCAGTGAAAAAAGAAATAAGGGGTAAAAGAACATTGCAGCTGGACTATGGCTACATTCCTTTGTGTTTTGTGGTCTGAGCCTCAAAATGAAATGCAGCAAAGATTGCAGAGTTCCCCTTTACAGTGTGCAGGTGCATAAGTAATGGTTTAGGCAAGGCGTCAGTCCAGACCTGGGCTTCAAACAGACCAGACAAAGGGAAAAAACCTAGTTTAGTGAAACTAGCTAAACAGGGCTCTCAACCCTAATGTATCGCATGCCCATAGCGAGCAGAAACAGGTAATCAGAGAGGGCAGAAGCTGAGGATTCCTAGGCCTATTACATTAAATATAATTTGTCCAATGTATCATTTAATTCCTATTTTCTCATGAAGACCTGATTCTACCTAATACCCTGGAAAAGTTCACATCAAAATCAACACACTCTTTCAGTGATCCAGGCTAATAACTGAAACGTTGATTCAATCAACAACCATAATTAATAAATGCACTTGTATTTAGAGATACATTTACACATCGATGCTGTTCCAAAAAGCATCTGAGGTGCTTTACTGCCCCAGAGGAAAATATTTGACAGTTCATAAAATATAAGACATCAACTGTGAACTGAATTATTAACTTATGTACCAATAAGAAAAGATAAAAATATCATTTTTTATTTTTTTATATGATAAAATACCGTTATCTATCATGTCATTAATTGGAAGATGTATCTCATTTTTAGCAATATTAGTAAGATGTCAAAAGTACTTACATTAGAATCAATAAAATACATTTTTTGTTTCAATAAAATGGGGAAGACAGAGGTAGAATATAAAATTCATTCACTAAAAAGCAATTCCTGTGGTTCTCCTGGCTGCCAAAGGGGAAAAAAAAAAGAGCAATGTAATCACCTAAATCTAACTGGCCTTCCCAGACTGCTTAGGAAAATCACTCAGTCAATAAACAAATCATCACTACTATTCACACTGGAGCATACACTACAAGGAGTGCCCACATGCTGAGCTGCTCCTTCACAAATTAAAGTGCACAGCTGACCTGGAGAAAGAGTATTTATCATTCTGAGGAGTTACCCTCCTTCAAACTCCCAAAGTAATTTCCTACAAAACTATTATTTTAAGGTAGATCATCAAGAGCAAATTTGATAAAAATCTGGAGAGATACATAATTTTATTAATATGGAGCCAAGAGATAGTTGGGAGGGGTGGGCATTCTCCACAAAACTATAAGGTTATCTTTGTGAAAGATATATCTGCTTATGGTATTCTCTCTTAAAATCCCCTAGGGGATCCCTTCATCCCTTATAAGTAGTATTTTTCATCATTACAAGAACAAATGGAATGATATCAGCAAAAATGGTAAAGTAGATCAAAGGACTTGTCCCCCTAGAGAAACACTGAAAAAAAGAAAATCAAGCAAAAACTGTCCATCAAAGGTTCACAACTGGCTGAACAATCGATCAAGAAAAAGGAAACTCAAAATTAGAAGGAACACTTTGCAGTATTTTTACTTATCCTGTCCCTCACCTCCTCTGGAGCTCAGCAGTGGTCCTACAGACAGCAGACTGCCAGGGTGAGGCCCTGACTCCTGGTTCTTAAGGGAGCAGAGCAGATCTTATTTTTTTTACCAGCACAGTAAAAAATTTGTGTTGGTTTGTCCTAACTTGTCTGGGGGCAACCTGAAGGATGAATGCAAGGCACTTGCCTTTGTTTTGCCTAGTCAGAACTCACTCAGAGAGTAAAAACAGGACAATGTTCAAGAAGTAAGGCAAACAAACAAACCTAACTACTTCCTTAGGCAAAAGATTAAGGCTGAGACACACAACAGACTGTCTAGTCTGGGAGGAACAGCTGGGGAGAACTTCTTTCAGAAATTAGTGTATTCAAAAGTACACTGTGGAATCAGAAGTTATGGTGGGAATGTAAGTGGGTGCAGCCACTGGGCAAAACAGTAAGGAGATTCTTCAGAAAACTAAAACAGAATTGCCATATGATTCAGCAATCCCACTCCTGAACGTATATCCAGAGAAAAACATGGCTTGAAAAGATACATGCACTGCAATGTTCATCACATCATCGCTTACCATAGCCAAGATATAGATGCAACCTAAATATCCACTGACAGATGAATGGATAAAGAAAATATAGTACATATAACAATGGACTATTACTCAGCCATAAAAAAGAATAAAACAATGCCATCTGTAGCCACATGGATGGACATGAAGATTACTATACTAACTGATGTTAGTCAGACAAAGACAACTATCTTATGATATAGCTTATATGAAGACTCTTAAAGAATGAACTCTGGTGTTGGAGAAGACACTTGAGCGTCCCTTGGACTGCAAGGAGGTCCAACCAGGCCATCCTAAAGGAGATCAGTCCTGGGTGTTCATTGGAAGGACTGATGCTAAAGCTGAAACTCCAATACTTTGACCACCTCATGCAAAGAGTTGACTCGTTGGAAAATATCCTGATGCAGGAGGGATTGGGGGCAGGAGGAGAAGGGGACGACAGAAGATGAGATGGCTGGATGGTATCACCGACTCAATGGACATGAGTTTGAATGAATTCCGGGAGTTGGTGATGGACAGGGAGACCTGGCATGCTGCGATTCATGGCGTTGCAAATAGTCAGACACGGCTGAGTGACTGAACTGAACTGAACTGGAAGACTGATACAAATGAACTTATTTACAAAACAGAAACAGACTCACAGAGAGCAGACTTATGGTTACCAGGGGTGAAGGGTCAGGGGAGGGATAGATTAGGAGTTTGAGAATGATATGTATACCCTGCTGTATTTAAAACAGATGACCAACAAGGACCTACTGTACTTTGTAGGTATATCTGTTCAGTATTCTGTAATAACCTAAGTGGCAAAAGAATTAGAAAAAGAATAGATACATGTATATGTTTAACTGAATCACTTTGCTGTGCATATGAAACTAACACACTATTGTTAATCAACACTCCAATACGAAATAAAAATTAAATAGATAAAAGATTTTAAAAATACAAAAGATTTTGTATACATGCTCAGAACACAATGCATGCTCAGAAAAGACCTGAGAAGACCCTAGGCTTTCACCTCTGGCTAACTGATAGGCTTACTATAAGAGGTGAAGGCTAAGGCCTTCTGGTTGAAATGAAAGGACACTACACAGTTCCTGAAACTGAACAAAGAAACAAAGGTCTCCAGTGAAGATAACTACACAGGTAAACTAAGAAGACAGCAGTACGGGCACACAGTGCATCAAGATGTCATCAGTGACAACAAGAACCTAAAGGTGAGGGGACAGGGGCATAGAGGAGCAGAGTTTCTACATATTGATGAAGCTACTACTACTACTACTACTACTACTACTACTACTAAGTCACTTCAGTCGTGCCCGACTCTATGCGACCCCATAGACAGCAGCCCACCAGGCTCCCCCGTCCCTGGGATTCTCCACGCAAGAACACTGGAGTGGTTTGCCATTTCCTTCTCCAGTACTAATGAAGCTAAGTGGCTATTACTTCAAAGTAGACTGTTATAGAAATGTTAACTGTAATCCCAGAGTCACCAATAAGAAAATATCATAAATACACTGAAAAAGAAATGAGATGGGAATCAAAATGGTACACTACAAAAAATCAACGAAGAAAAAAAAAAGGCAGTAATGGAGGAAAATGAGGCCCAAAAAAAGGTCTAAGAAATACGGGGGGTGGGGGTTGGGGAATGGCAGAAGGAAGTCCTTTTATACCACAAATTATGTTAAACAGAAGTAAAGGAAACTCTCCAATCAAAAGGCAAAGATCTGCAGAAAGGAGTTAAAATGATCCACTATATACTGCCTATGAGACTCATTTTAGATCCAAAGACACAAATACGTTCAAAGAGAAAAGATGGGAAAGATACTCCCAAATACAGTAACCAAAAGAGAGCTGAGAAGTCATGCTAATATCAGGCAAAATAGTTTTTAGGTCAAACTTGTTTCAAGAGGCAAAAAAGTTCATTATATAATGATAAAAGGGATAGTTCATCAAGAAACAGTATCTTAAAATATGCGCACCAAATGACAGAGCCCCCAAATAAAAGAAGCAAACACTGACAGAATTGAAGGAGAAATAGTCCTACAGTAATAGTTGGAGAGTCTAACACTCCATTTTCAATAATGGACTGTATAGCTCGACAGAACATCAATAAGGACATCTAAGACTTGACAACACTATAAACGAACCCAAACTAACACATACATAGAACATTACATCTAACAATAGAAGATAGTTTCTTCTCAAATATGTGTGCAACATTCTCTAGGACAGACCATATATTAGGCAACAAAACAAGTCTTAATAAATTTAAACATACTGAACTCATACAAACTATCTATTTCTCCATCACAATGGAATTAAACTAGAGTTCAATAACAGAAGGAAAACTAGAAAATTCACAAATGTGAAAACTAAACCCTTTTAAAACAACCAATGGGTTAACTGAAGAAATCACATGGGGGAATTAGAAAATAGTTTGAGATGAATGAAAATAAAAATGCAGCATGCCACAATTTATTGTGGAAGTAGAAGCTGAAAGATATAAACATTGACACTAAAAATGAAAGCTCTCCTATCAGTAACCTAACTTTACCTCTAAGTAATAGAAAATGAAACCCAAAGCTAGCAGAATGAAGGAAATAATAAAGATTAGAGTGGAGATAAAAGAGAATACAAAAATAATAAAATCAACAAAATAAAAAAGCGAGTTCTTTGAAAAGATCCATCAATTCTTATTCTAGATCAGTTTTTCACATCAATAAGAAAATAAAAGACTCAAACAGCTAAAATTAGAAATGAAAATAGACATCATTAAAGATCTTACAGAAATGAAAAGCATTATAAAATAATACTATGAACAACTATCACCAACAAATTACATAACCTAGATGAAATGGTATTGTTCTTGGAAACACACAAATTATCTAAACTGAGTTAAGAATATATAAAAAATATGAACAGACCTATAATTGAAACACTAATCAAAAACCTCCCAACAAAGAAAAGTGCAAAATCACATGGCTCCACTGGTAAATTCTAACAAACATTTAAAACAAGAATTAACAGCAAACCTCAAACTCTTCCAGGAAAGAAGAAGAGAGGGAATACTTCAGAATGCTTTCTGTAAGGCCACTATTGCATGCATGTCGCTCAGCTGTGTCCAACTCTTTGCAACCTGTGGACTGTAGTCCCCCGGGCTCCTCTGTCTGTGGGATTTTACAGGCAAGAATACTGGAATGGGTTGCCATTTCCACCTTTAGGGGCTCTTCCTGACCCAAGGATTGAACTTGCATCTCCAGCATCTCCTGCATTGGCAGGTGGATTCTTTACCACTGAGCCACCTGGGAAGCCCTGATACTTGCCTCACAAAAGCAAATTAAACTTGAATGGGTCAATTTTGCTATCACTAGCAATTCTGTCTACATTTTATTTAAAAGAAATGGAGCACTACACACAGGATATACAAAAATTACCACAATCTAGGTCACCTTTTATATTTTTAATACGCTCGATGCTTCATACTGGCCCAATGTTAAAAGTATATTGTAAAAGGATACTTACTCTCTCTCCTTTTCAGTCAGCTTGTCATTAATATTATCTTTGATTGTTGATCTAGATCCCTTATGAATTACAGGATATCTGAGGGGCACTTGTAGGAAAAAGGAGATCATGGATACCAAATGTGCAGTATAACCAAGGGCAACAGCAATGCTTCCATCATCTTTTGCTGTTAATTCAAAAACAGAGAAACAGAAAACAGCTATTTACTTCATAAATGTAGCCACAAGATCATAACGAATCAATTTCAAGAGAGATTTTATAAGAGATAACTGAAAAAATATTATTCACCTATCTAAATTATATGATTTTACACACATCTAAATATATTAATAAGATTTGAAATTTCATCTACTATATTTAAAACTATTTCCCAATAATTAATGTGGTGAGATTAACATTTGATATATAATCTTAAGAGTTCTTAGTACAGTCAAGTCTTCAATACTTTCTTTCCCAGCATTTTTAATGCCAAAAATAATACCTGAGTCTATTATACAATGTGAAAATTAGTTTCAGAGATTTAAACATTGCATACTATATAAACATCATACATTTTATTCATTAACAACTTTACCAAGCAAAATAGTTGTACTGTTATACTACTGTACAATATTATTAATTCCAAGGTGAAGTGAAATAGCATAGCACATCCTTATAGGGTACATTCTCAATATTAATAAAGAGAGCATTGTTTAAATAAGTCAGTGATGTTTGAGATAGGATAGAGGAAAAAAGTGTTTTAAATAGTAAAAGGTAAAAAAAACCACATTGTTCATATATTAATACGTCCTATTGATATAATTTCGGTGGAAGTAAGTATTGGAAAAAGAATACATGTATCCTACAGTACATATCTTGTAAGAAATCAGATTTTTAACTCAACATCTAGATTTCTGCTACTGCCTATGAAGTAATAATCATTCAAGTATTCAGAACTGAGAATAATACAATAAGAAGTTTTAAGCTTGCCCCAAGGGAGAAAAAAAAGTAACTGCTTGGTATATGATATTTTTAAAATACTTTAAAAAGTTCTCTCTTTGTCTCCCTCTCTCTGTCTCTCTCACACACAGACACAGACACAGACACAGACACAGACACAGACACAGACACACACACACACACACACACACACACACACACAGATTTAACACATACCTGGAATACTTCTGGCTACAGAAAGGCTAAAATGATAGAGATGACCTTGGCTTGAGTATTTCCTGATTTCTAAGAGTAACTTTAACTTCAATTGTTAGTAATATTTCCCACATTCTTCTTTTATATTTAAACCTGGTCATCTAAGCACTATCTTTTTACTGTACAGGAAAGCCACTATTGCCATATACCACTCAGTACATTCTCCACACTTGACTACCAAAACAGATGCTTTGATCATACTGTAAAAATAGGTAACTTTTATTATACACTTTTTTTTTTTTCCTGCCAGGAATTGACCATGGTGCTCTATTTCTGGCAGTCACTCATTCATCAAAAATTAATAAACTGGGCATGTTTTATATGCTATTTTTTTCAATTTACAGATGAAAAAATTAGGTTCAAGAAGTTAAGGAACCTGTTCAAACTAATACAGCGAGTATAGCAGTTGACCTGACACCAAGGCCTTTGTCTTTAAGCACTCTACCATACTGTTGCAGAACGTTACTGTGGAATACATAACAATTTAAACTTGGGAGTCTAGAAGCATATGACACATGTTTATTATTTTAGTTTCTTCACTCTTTTCTAATAAGAGCCAAAAACACATAAAAAGTCTGTGAATCTTTGGTGACATGTTCTCTCAAATCAAACTGATGAAAAAAAAATCAAACAGCATTCCTTTCAACTGACTATTGGGCCTGGCTTAACTGACAAGAACTAACTATTTTTAGAGACCATGTGCTCCTGGTTCAGTCCCACTCAAGCACCTTTAGTACTACAATACTTTACTTCTGTTGAAATCTGCACATCAGCTTACCTTAGAGACTTAAAATTACACTGTAAATTCATCACAATATAATTTAATCATCATATAATATCAGAGCTGGGAGAAGCCTTGGAAATCACTGAATCTGATGCTACTAATTGAGAAATGAGAAAAATAAGATTCAAGTGGTATAAGTGAGTTAGTCAAAGCTGTGTAAGTAAAAACTATGAGTGCGGGAGTAAGAGATTGTATCTACACCCCAGCCCCTTCAAGTATCTATCCCTGGAATCACAGCTGGGAGTTCACTGAAAGAGGTTGCTGAATCCCACCTCCTGTTTTCTTTAAGAATAGGGCTTATTAAATTTAAAATATTCCTATTAGTACAAGCACTTGGTCTTTAAGAATCCTCTTTTGAAGGGAGAGGAAAAGAGGAAGAAAAAGAAAACTTTCAGTAAGTAATGAGGAACAAAACTACATTAAATCTGGACTTTTCTTTGTGTACTTTGGGATTTCCAGGAGGTGCAGTGGTAAAGAATCTGTCTGGCAAGCAGAAGAGGCAGGTTCGATCCCTGTGTTAGGATCGATTCCCTAGAATGGAAAATTGCAACCTGCTTCAGTATTCTTGCCTGGAAAATTCCATGGAAAGAGGAGCCTGGTAGGCGAGAGTCCATAGGGTTGCAGAGTCTAACACGACTGAGTGACTTAGCACCCACATGCATATGTGCTTTATACTAAGCTTTTATTTTTCTATGTGACCTACAGGAAAGGATTTGAAACCTTCCAAAAATCAGAGGGCCTCTTAGCCTGCCAAACAGGTCAAATGCAAACTATGAATGTTTAAAAAACCTATCCAACGTTAAACACTCAAGCATCTCCATTTTTCTGTATTACTAAAAGGGTAATACTAAAGCATTACATTTGTCTATTTCAAGGACTACATCTACATAAGTAGTAAAAGAACAGAAATTGGTCTTCTAACATTACCTCCTTTCAATAAAATAATTTTGCTTAAATTAAACATAAAAGGGCATCTCTAACAGAATCCTGTATACATACAGGAAAAACCAAAAAGAAATAGCAAAAACTGAAAACTGGGTAATACTGGAAATCAGCTTTGATTCTGGTTATTCACACTCACCATTATTTCTACCACAAGACTCCCCCAACTCACCCATTAAAAACCCTAGGGTTGCTTCCCATTCCAGGCCATAGTGCTCAGTCACAGCCTCACAGTTAAACACCATGGTGTTGGATTTCCAATATTGAAGCTTTATATTAAAAGGCATTTTAAAAGGACCATGGGTGAGGCATTACAGGGCCCATGGGTACTCCAATACCCTCGAAAGGAAAACCACCTCCTGGTAGGGAAGTCACTTTCATCACCCCAAGACTACTGAATCTCCAGTGGGAAAATGTGAGCTCATGTGGTTAATTATGGCTATTGCTGGCCACGAAACCTCAGATGTCACATTCTGTTGCCAATCACTTTAGCTAAAAAAACTGAAAGGTTTAAGGTTTCCAGCATTCCAAGATCTAAAAGACTTTTTACCTGCCAAAGCCAAAACCTGGCTCTCTGGGGTGTGCTTTTCCGGGAACCATTAATGACGTCCCTAACACCTGATGCAGAGCAGAGGCTTGTGTTCCTTATGCTGCTCTGAGGGTTAAAGAGGTCACAGATGACAGGCTTGTTGGTGAAAAGAAGCTAGAGGGGTAATGGGAGGGTTCAGGGAAGAACAGGAATAAGCTGTTAAGACTTAGGTAAAGGAAAAAAGCCCTGATTAAAATAATGTTTTAATGGGCTTACAAATAAAACAAAATTCTGCAGTTTCCTCACAATAAATATTACCTATTTGTTTTTTTTTAATGTAGGTAGCTACATTTACTTGGGGCTGTAGTAATTTTTGTGATAATAAATTTTTTATATAATGTCTTTTTTTTTTTAAGCTGAAAAGACTTAGACATGCATTTATTTTGGTTAATTAAGATAATAATGTGGGTCTGATTCATATTACATTACAGATCTTCCTCAGTTTACAATGGGTTTACATCCCGATAAATTCATTGCAAGTTGAAAATCTTGTAGGCTGAAAATGTTAAATGTTTTAAAATGGATTTAAAATATCTAACCTAGTCTTGCCTAGTCTATTTTAAGCATGCTCAAAACAATTACATTAGCCTCTTTTATGTAATCTTTATGATAACAGATTCCACAAACTCACAATGGCCATGACAACATTATAAATTAAAAGGTCTCTTTGACTTACATGTTGGACAAACTATTAATATTCAAATGCATCCAAGTACAATAAGTGATCTAAAAGCTCTTACCATCCTGCCTTCCCAATCACTCAGGCAGCTGATTTGGTAAGGAACCAAGCACCCACTGATCCAGACAGGACAAAATATTTAAGACTCTAATCATTGCCACAGCATCTATGGAATCATTCCACGTTCTCAATGAGACAGTGTTTGACATATGGACTCTCCTTTCCAAGAAATCATGCCTGCATAAAGGGATACAGACACAGAAGGAAATCTGGGTCTCATTACCACAAAAGGCTCTGTGTTATAGATTACTTAAAAACACACACAAACAGTTTTTTTCTTTTTTTTTTTTTTTGGATGAGAAATGTCCCAGTCAATGGAACTCAAGTGAATACCCTTCACGGGACAACTTTCCCCACTTGTGTCCAGGTCTCTCTGCTATATTCTAACAGAAACTTACCCAGTTAGAAAGAAGAACACAACACAAGATGCTGGGCCACTATGCAGCAGTTTCCCAAACAGTATGAAGCCATGCAATGCAAAGCCTATCCCAGCAAACTTTCATGAATATAACAGAATATCAGCTTAGATTTCCAGCACTAGAGTTTTACTAAGCATGCAGCTGCTACAGAACACTAAAAACTTGCTAGATGTCTGGAAGAGGTTATTATTCAAAACAAGGAGGAAAACTGCGTCATGACAGGAGTAATACGGGCCTTAAAATCAGGCCAACCAGGGAGGACTTTAGTTCTGCCACTGGCTAGTATGACTCTTCGGAAAAATTAACTAATCTCACTGAGCCTCAATTTTCTTGTCTTCAGAAAAAAACAAAAAAAGAGCTGAGTATAATTCTTTCCCTCACAGAAGGAATTGATTCTCACAGAGGCGGGAATTAGGTAAACAAGACAGCATCATGTATGATGTCCCATGTTACATATTTCTACTCACTGAATCTAAAATTGCCATCCTTCTTTCAACAAGGCAATACTATTTTATCTTTAAAAATACCTCAGGTTATCATCTTCTCTGTAAGACTTCCTGGTAGATCTGATTATTCCCACTTCTTTAAGTCCCACATAGCTGGTATAAACTTCTAAGTGCCTGACACAGAGTACAAATTCAAGAGGTATTTATTGATTGGCTTGATTACAAGTTAACCTCGAGTGGCCTGAAGTTTCACTGAGGTAGGATCAATGCCTTGGTCACCTCTGCATACCCCCAGCACCTGGCCCCATAAATGACACACACAAGGCACTCAGTAAATTCAAAAGTACATGGAAGTACCTTGCAGAATGCGAACATAGATTTTAAAGTCCAATACTACCATATGTGCTTCTTAAAACCAATTCCTACAAGTTATGGTAAGTAAATAGGGCCTTAGAGTAAAATTAAACATTTACTTCATTTTTTTTAGCAGTAAAAACTGCACTAAAAGATAAACTAATTTTTTTAGGGGAAGAAGGAATGTATTCAGCTTGGATGAATAGACAGGGAACAAAAGCTGGAAAAAATTAGGAAACAAATCAACTCCAGAAAACAAAAATAGCATCAAGGAACATCCCAGAATGAATTGAGGTGATACTCTAAAACCGGTAGTATCCCTGCTTCTCTTGTTGCCACCTCTCAAAGCATTCTATATGTAGCAGCCAGAGTGACTTTTAAAAAACATCAATTCATATCATCCCCCTTCTTGAAGCTCTTCAGGGTTTCCCACTCCACTGAGAATAAAATAGAAACTCCTTTCAGTGGCCTCAAGACCCTGGCTGACTCTCCTACATCTACTGATGGAATTCTTCTCTTTTCTCACTCTGCCCCAGCCACACAGGTTTGCTCTGGTCTGTCCTTCCTTCCTCTCTCTGGCAACTAATTCTAATTACATTTATTGAATGCCTTCTATAGGAAAAGCTCTTTCAAATGCTATCTCATTCAATCATCACAATGAACTGAAGATGTAAATATTACCTCATTTTACAGGTGAAGAAATTCAGTTCAGTTCAGTTCAGTTGCTCAGTCGTGTCCAACTCTTTGCAACCCCATGAAATGCAGCACGCCATGCCTCCCTGTCCATCACCAACTCCCGGAGCCTACCCAAACTCATGTCTATTGAGTCGGTGATGCCATCCAACCATCTCATCCTGTCGTCCCCTTCTCCTCCTGCCTTCAATCTTTCCCAGCATCAGGGTCTTTTCCAATGAGTCAGCTCTTCGCATTAGGTGGCCAAAGTATTGGAGTTTCCGCTTCAACATCAGTCCTTCCAATGAACACCCAGGACTGATCTCCTTTAGGATAGACTGGTTGGATCTCCTTGCAGTCCAAGGGACTCTCAAGAGTCTTCTCCAACACCACAGTTCAAAAGCATCAATTCTTTCATGCTCAGCTTTCTTTATAGACCAACTCTCACATCCATACATGACTTAAGCTCTGAGAAATTACATGATTTTCCTAGACTACACGTATCTTCTCCCAAGCCCTTACCCTGAATTTTTTCAGATATATCAAGCCAATTCCTCAGAATCCTCAATCATGATGCCCCCCTCTTCTAGGAATTCTTCTCCCCCAGCTGTAGTGGGTGAAGTGAAAGTCAATCAGTCGTGTATAACTCTTTGCAACCCCATGGACTATACTGGGGTGGGTAGCCATTCCCTTCTCCAGGGGATCTTCCCAACCCAGGGATCGAACCCAGGTCACCAGCATGGCAGGCGGATTCTTTACCAGCTGAGCCACCAGGGAAGCCTGGTTCCTTTCAGCCTTCATATTTTCTGTTAAACATTTCTCCTCAGAGAGATCTTCTCTGATTGCTTTATCTACAGTGAAAGTGAAAAGTGAAGTCGCTCAGTCGTGTCCGACTCTTTGTGACCCCGTGGACTGTAGCCCACCAGGCTCCTCCCTCCATGGGATTCTCCAGGCAAGAGTACTGGAGTGGGTTGCCATTTCCCTCTCCAGGGGATCTTCCCGACCCAGGGACCTAACCCAGGTCTCCTGCATTGCAGGCAGACGCTTTAACCTCTGAGCCACCAGGGAAGCCCTACGGTAGGTTTCCCTATTCTCTAAGATAGCATACTCTTTTACTAAATACTTCTTTTCTTATTCATTGCCTTTATTTTTTTTCTCCTTTAAGAGCTTGTATGCTCTATGAAAGAAGAGAATATATTTGCTTTTCCCATCATCATATCCTCAAAGTGGCACATGCCTGGCATTAGGTGCTCAGTTGATATTTTTTTCAATGAAAGAATATTCTGTATTCCTACAACCTGGCCCAGGGCTCAAGGAACTTATTAGGTTTATTAAATAAATGAAAGAAAGAAAGAATAGGGAAGAAGATGTGTCATGAACTTCAAGACACCATGACCTAAAATGAACACCAAAGCACATGTTATGACTTACAGAGATGAGTGGGAACACTGTACAATGGAAAACAGACAAATCCCAGCAAGATCTTTACCTAGTTTTGTGGTCTTGAGCAAGTCACTAAGTAGCTCATTCACACATTATAAAATGAGATTATACCACCTTTCTTATTGGGTTACTTTGTTTTCCGAAGGATTAAAGATAAGGCAAAATGTCTTGCTCTTAAATAAAATCTTGACAATCATGTGAAGCACGTAGTATGTGAACTACCGTGTTCATACTATCAATTAGAAGATCAACTCAAAGCTTAGATGACTTGGTCCAAAATTCATGGTTTCTTAAAGGGAACCGGGATTCAAATACAGGTCTTCCCATTCCTGTTTTAATCACATAAAAAAATTTTTTTTTAATTGCAGTATAGTTGAATGGTAGCTTAGTTGGTAAAGAATCTGCTGCAGTGCAGGAGACTCAGGCTAGATACCTGGGTCAGAAAGATCCCCTGGAGAAGGAAATGGCAAACTACTCCAGTATTCCTGCCTGAAAAATCCCATGCACAGAGGAACCTGGTGGGCTACAGCCCATGGGGTTGCAAAAGTCAGACACAATTTAGCAACTAAACTACCACAAGAGTTGAATTTACAACATTGTATTAATTTCTGCTGTACAGCAAAGTGACTCAGTTATATGTATATAACTACATACACACACACACACACACACACACACACACACACACACACACACACACATTCTTTTTTGTATTCTTTTCCATTATGGTTTATCAAGGATATTGAATATGGTTCTCTTTCCTATACAGTGGGACCTTGTTGTCAGTTTGCATCTACTAATCCCAGACTCCCGCTCCTACCTTCTACCATCCCTTTCCCTCTTGGCAACCACTAGCCTATTCTTTGGAGAAGGCAATGGCACCCCACTCCAGTACTCTTGCCTGGAAAATCCCATGGATGGAGGAGCCTGGTAGGCTGTAGTCCATGGGGTTGCTAAGAGCAGGACACGACTGAGCGACTTCCCTTTCACTTTTCACTTTCATGCACTGGAGAAGGAAATGGCAACCCACTCCAGTGTTCTTGCCTGGAGAATCCCAGGGACGGGGGAGCCTGGTGGGCTGCCGTCTATGGGGTCACACAGAGTCGGACACGACTGAAGCGACTTAGCAGCAGCAGCAGCCTATTCTCTATGTCCCTGATTCTAGTTTTCTTAGCTAGGTTCATTTATAACACTTTTTATATTATGTCCCAACTACTTGTAAAGGACAAAGAAAGTAATACACTAAAGCAGTCTTAAATGTTAAAGGATCACAAATAACAGATTCTTTATAGGGAAATGGAAGGAAGTCCCAATATGAACTAGTAATGCTCTATTCTGGAATAACTTATTCCCAAATAGATTAATGTGCTGCTGCTGCTGCTAAGTCGCTTCAGTCGTGTCCGACTCTGCGCGACCCCATGGACGGCAGCCCACCAGGCTCCCCCGTAGCTTTGGGTATAATCTATAGAACTTCTCAGTAGTCAAAGCACTGTTTACATTAGGAGAAAAGAACCCACTGTGCTAACAATAAAAGTCATCTTTCTACCCAATGTCAAATTAAGTTCTTTTCTCTGGCATACTGGTAAAGAGATTAGGAAAAATATTTTAAAATATAGCTATTACTGTGAATGCTATTTGTAAAATCTTTAATGTAAATTTCTTTTAATTAAAGAGGACAGAAATGACAGTATAACAAGTTTAACCTATGGGAGTGGGAATGTCACAAAATTTAATTTTCAAATACATTTTATGTTAGCAGAAATATAACTTTATAAACAGAGCAGACTAAGGTTTACGCTTTGCTCCCAACACAATTTTTTCATGAAAAATCAAACAAAAAGGACAGGAATATTATTAGTATTCTTGAGAAGCCTACTGTCTGATTTTCTTAAACCCCATTCAAAAACTATTTTAACTTTCAAATAGAAAGCTCAACAATTCTCCCCCCATGATTAGACCAAATATCCTCTTAAGTCTTCCATCAGGGATCAGTTTCAGTTATCTATTTACTTACAATTGGGAAGGGACAGAAGGTTTCAGAACTTTTCTGGAAGAAGGGACAGGCAACCAACATTTCAAGATATCTCTTTTTCCTTGCAACACACCCACATTTCATACCAAATCTTTAGAAGTAAAAGGAAATAAAATACCTTGGAAGTCCTCAGAATTGGGCAACTTGACACCACATACAAAGTAATCTTTATGGTCATTCTGTGAATATAACCAAAGAATGAAATTAACTTTATGTATAAACAAAGAAGCTCTAAATATAAAAAATTTAGGGGTAAATTCAAAGACAATACTGTCATAGATATAAAATATTACCCTAATTGTTGAAGCTGAATACATGATGATTTATTATACTATTATCTGTATCTTGATATACACTCTAAATTTTCTATATAATATATTTAAAAACATATCTAACAAAAAGTCATGTAAAATTTTAACCATAAAGCTAACTATTCTTTGACCAATTCAAAGCTATAAATGAGAATTTTTAAGTAGAATTAACAAGAGTCTGTGAGTAATCAATCCTATTAGCTTTCCTCTCAGAAAATTAGTCTTTTAAGTCACTTTTCATGAGAAAGAAAACAAAACCACCAAATTTAGCAGATTTAATTCTCTAAAAAAGAATCCTAATAATTTACATTTGTACTTACTCTAAGAAACCAAATTCAGAAACTTAACATCTTGACAGCTACCACAGGAATATCTTAAGTAATACTAATAAATATAAATTAATTAATATATTTGAAGCAATGTGTATGTATCTGCATGCATGTCTCAGATAAGGTAGAAGCTGATAATGTGGTTGAGAGAAAAAGTCCCAAAGAAACCAGAAATAATTTGGCATTCTTTCAGGTGAAGATGAGTTCACTCCACCACTAAATTGACAGAAAAAAATAAACTAGTGAAACCTAATGCCAACTAATTCTACATCTACTTTTTAAATAAATATTAGCTTCTGAATGAATAATAACAGCATATGATTAACACTAGAGCAATGATATTTTCTTTGAGAGGAAATTTCAAATAGAACTCTCTTAAAAAAATTGTTTTTTTCCCCAGAAAAGCTGAAACTTACCAAATCAATAGGGTAAATGTAGGAAAGCTCAGATAGTAACTGCCTGCAACGAATTGTCAGCTGAGCATTAGTCTTCAGAAAGAGTTCTCTAATGAGGAAAGAAAAAAGCACATTTGTTAAAAACGCAAAAGACAAACACGTTTGCTTGCTTTGTAATGGTTATTTCCAACTAACTGACACAGAGGAAAATTAAATGATCTGTACTTGGCCACAGAAATTCAGAAGCAGAAGCAAGAATAATAGCTAACATGAGTCCTGACCTATCTCTGTATACCATCAATCACCCTAACTATATAAGGAGGCCTATTGTATGTATCCAGCACCATGAAAAGAGAGGTAAAACATACAAATAATCATTGACTGGACACCTACTACTATATGCCAGGAGCTTTACAAATGGCTTTAATTATCATATCAATGACAACTTATTTGGTTGATATTACTATACCTATTTTACAAACAAGAAAACAAGATCTAGAGAGGATCGGTAAACTGACCAAAATCTCATTTAAACTCAGGCCATTTTGCAGGAAATACCCATATGGTATTTCCTCAAAACAGCATTCTACTTTCATTTACAACTACAAATGTTATAACTACCTCAAAAAATAACCTGCTGTCATATTACAAAAATAAAAGAATAAAAAGGACAAAGCCAAAAGGTGTGGCATGAGATGATGCCGCTTTTCCCTTAGACTGTTTAAGAAACATGACTAACAGTAAATTATCCATGGAGCATATTACCTGCTCAACAGTGTCAACAATTAAAAAGGAGGTAATTTAGGAAACGGACTAGGTTAGAGTGGAACACAAAGCAGTACAATGCAAAGAGAGCTGAAACTTAAAGGCCATCTAGTTCTGCTTTCCTAGTGAACCAGACAAAAAGTAACCTCCACAGCTTTGCCTTCCTATCTGCAAATTGAGAGGATTAGATTAGATGATCTCCAAGGTTCTTCCCAGGTTTCTTAATTGCTAAAGTTTCTTAAACAAAAATGCACAATGGGATGACTTTCCAGTAAAAGTGAGTGAAGATGACAAGAAGATCAGAGGTGGCAACAAGTTAAGCATGTGCTGCAAAAAATAAAGGGAAAAACTATTAGCATTTGTTAAACGAATGTCATGGAGCAACCGACATTAGCTACAGTTCTATCTCCAGTGCATGTGCAATCGGTAGTGTCTGACTGCTTGTGACCCCATGGACTGTAGCCTGCCAGGCTCCTCGGTCCATGGAATTCTCCAGGCAAGAATACTGGAGTGGGTTGCCATTTCCTCCTCCAGGGGATTTTTCTGACCCAGGGATCGAACCTGCACCTCGTGCATTGCAGGCAGAGTCTTTACCCCTGAGCCATTGGGGACCATTTTATATTGGACAGTGAAGGAAAATAATCACAACTTGTTCTTAAGAAGAGAAAAAAATAATGGTAAAATAGTATTTTAGGAGAAGTCTGCTAGCAACATGGAGAATGAACTGGACAGCTGGAGAGACTTATGTTAGAGAATCTGAGAACTGCTGAGGTAAGGCAAGTGAAATGACTAAAGAAAAACTGTAAGCTGCACTACATGTAGAGGACTGGAAGAGGAGGAGATTCAAACATGAAGTCATGGTACTGACGCCCTGCAATCTAGAAGAACAGTGTTCAGGCTTCCGATTCTGACCACATACCAGGCGCCCTCATAACCGCCTCTAGCACAGTGCATGACGCAACAGAGGCTGAATAAATGAAAGTGACACTGAGCGTATTAACTGGCACTAACATTGGCAGCTTTAAAAAAACACTCCGTTTCTAAATCCTCTCCTCAAAGTAAACTCAACACTCCTAACAACCATTCTCAGTATTCCGCTTACCTTTTCGCGGTGCACTCCTTTCTCAACTCGTTTAGGGATTCCTTTTGGAGTTGAAGCTTGAGGTGCTCAGCTGAAAATGTACTTCCTAGAGAGAGATGAAAGGAGACAATTCCAGATGTAACACTGCAGACAGGACTGCCCAGTCACAACCAAACAGGCAGAGCCCAGTCCCCTGACTGTGAGAGGGAAATAAAAAGAGTAAAAGGTAAAATGAGGATAGAGGACTTTCGGGGGAATTAACCAGAACAAAATTCCAATCGCTTCCATTTTTATACAGTCTCTAGCAGGAGTCAAATAGTAAGAGTTCAAGATTCCCTACCTATAGATTTCTGGGTTGCTGATCAAGAAACCCCAATGAGATGTTCAAAATTCAGACAACTTCACTAAAAAAATAAAACCTGGTTATGAACTCTGGGTGTTAAGGATGATTTACTAAAAGTTAATCAACTGTAACAAATGTACCACTCTAGTAGGGGAAGCTATGCACTGGTACGGTTTGGGAGTATATGGGGAATCTGTACCTTCTGATCAATTTTGCTATGCACCTAAAACTGCTCTAAAAAATAAAGCTTATTTTTTCAAGTGGTTAATTTGTTTTCAACCACAAATAATACAGACCATTGCTGAAAGTATAAAAAGTAATAGAGCAGGAAAAATTACTTGCATATCGACTACTACAATATAGTAGTTCATAAATTAAGTTTTTTAATGATGATTCATCTTATTCATATATTTAAATAGCTTTAGTTACAATCATAGTGTGCAGGAAATATATATTCTGATTTTTCCAAATTATGTCTCAAGCATTTTTACATGTTGACAGATAGTCTGAGTTACAATGTTTAATGGCCTATAAAATATAACTCAATAGAAGTGAATTAAAAGAACAGTCTATATTTTAACTGATAGTCCAATACCTCAATTCCATTACAGGACATTTAATTTCCTCTAAGTATTTGCATGGCAATGATTAATATTTGCGTATATACGCCTAGTCTCTAGTGTTTATATTAACTTTGGGACCTCCATTTTCATTTATGTGATCATAAAATCCTTTTACATCTTCTTACTCTAAAAAATGATCCTGTCTCAGGCTCTTGATAACCAGGCCTGAAAATTCCAAAGGTCCTAAAGCATAGAAAAACAGTCTTGGATCCTGACATACTAAGTTCTAGATCTTGAAAAGGAGTTTAGTGCCAAGAACTGTGACTAACAGGAAATGGTAGCTGAAACTCTTCTGTACCTCTTCTCTAGGGAAGAAGCAGAAGTAGATTAACTGATCAAAATACAGTTTGGACTTGAGCACTAAAATCACCAACCTAAGTAATTTTATCAACATACGTCTAAGCACCCTGTTCTTCTCTCTCAACTCTATGTTAATGACCGGTAAGTTATTAAATCTGCTCCCCAGACAGAACTTAATCAAGAAATACTACTTATCTTCTTTAGCCCCAATATAATTCCTCCCCAGATTTCGCTCTCAATAATTTCAGAAGATACTCAAATTGACAACTTCCACCCCGCACCTCATGTAATTTTTCCAGAAAGCACATGAATTCTTCCACTACTATACAAATTTGCAATCTTATTCTTCGACCCAGATAAAAGGCTGCCTCAATTCTAGTGAAATCACAAATAAGGCCAAGACAGATGTGGGTTTTGAAATGCAAATATTATACACCCTCTTTAGCTTTGAAGGTCTTTAGAACATATTACCTGACCAAAAGAAAACAAAAACACTTGCAAAATAAATAAAATAAAATAAAATAAATACACTAGCCAGCTAACAGATGGGGTAAAATGTTAACAATGGGTAAATCTGGGTGAAGAATATAGGTGTTCTCTGTATTCTTCTTATTCTTGCAGTTTTTAAGTCCCAAATGATTTTCAAATAAAAAGAAGCAGAGTAGACACAAACCCAGAGAAAGGTCTCCTACAAGGCTTTTCCACAGGCTTTAAAAGAACTAAGGCTTTAATATATATGGAATTTAGAAAGATGGTAATGATAACCCTCTATGTGAGACAGCAAAAAGACACAGATGTATACAACAGTCTTTTGGACTCTGTGGTAGAGGGCGAGGGTGGGATGATTTGGGAGAATGGCACTGAAACATGTATATTATCATATGTGAAACAAATCAGCAGTCTAGGTTCAATGCATGATACAAGGTGCTCGGGGCTGGTGCACTGGATAACCCAGAGGGATGGGATGGGGAGGGAGGTGGGAGGGGGTTCAGGATTGGGAACACATGTACACCTGTGGCAAATTCATGTCAATGCATGGCAAAACCAATACAATATTGTAAAGTAATTAGCTTCCAATTAAAATAAATAAATTTATATTTTAAAAAAAGAACTACAGCTTTAAAACACAGAGGCACCATCTAAGGCACCATCTCTCCACATTTTTCTGTTAAAAGGTAATATACCTCTCATTGGTTACATGGTGTTCTCTGGAACAAAACTGAGTGAGACTGGTTTAGCTAGGCTCAGGTAGAGAAGAACCAAGTATCTCTAAATATTTGCATGGCAATGATTAGTATTTATGCATAGTCTTTTGTGTTTATATTAACCTTGGAACCTCAGAAAAGTCAACCTAAGTTCCAAAGTCACTTCATAAGAAGTAGTAACAAAGAGGCAACGACGTGCTCAATCTCTTCACATGTTGTTCAGGTTATATATTATCAGCATGAATACTACACAATTGGTGTTGTGTTCTCCCAAGGATATTACATATCTAGAAGCAATGATATCCATCTTTCAGACCACAGATATATCTTGCTTCTCATCTGATTTTCTCAAGACTCAGCATTGACTGGTATTTTCTGCTTGAATCATTCTTTACTACAATTGTTGTAAAATAATATTTAAATTCCAGTGACCGCTCCATATTTATCAGCTAGCATTCAACATTCTTCTCTAAGCAAGAGGCCTTCCTTCTCCATTAGCTATCTATTATCAGTATGGAACCATGAATTCTCTTTTATTTTTCAAAGATTTACAATTCATTATTGTATTTAATTATTTTGGTGCTCAAGTGGTACCAGATTTGATCAGCCTTGCTCGAGTGCCCCTTCTGATGTCGTGTGATCATGTTATTCAAAACATTACCTTACTTATTATCATTTTAATTGCTGTAGGATCTGTTGTGATATTCCCTCTCTCATTCCTGATACTGTTAATTCATGCTTTCTCTCTTTTTACTTGGTCAGTCTGGCTAGAGGCTTACTAATTATATTGATCTTTTCAAAGAACACCTTTTAGTTTCATTGACATTCTCTACTGTTTTCAAGTTCACTGATTTCTGACCTTAATTATTTCCTTCCTTCTGTTTGATTTGGGTTTAATTTGCTCTTCTTTTCCAGTTAAGATGTAAGCTTGGGTTACTAAATGAAGGACTTTCTTCTCTACTATAAGTATCAAATGGTATAAATTTCCTCTAAGCTAGCATCCCTTTAGATGTTGATATATTTTCATTCAAAAGTATTTTCCAATTTTCCTTGTTATTTCTGCTTTGACCCATGATATGTATATGTATGATGATACACAATACTTTGCATTATTTTGATCATTTGTATTTATTTATGACACCGAATCTGGCCTAACTAAATATCCCATAAGTACTTGGGGGAAAAAAAAAAGTATATTCTGCTTAATTAGGCCAAGTTAGTTGATTATGTTGTTAATGTCTTTTATCCTCAGAGATTCTCTACTTGGTACAGAAATTACTGAGAAATGAGTGTTATGGTTACCAACTACAACTGTGTATTTAGCTGTATCTCCTTTCAGTTTTTGCTATATATATATATATATATATATATATATATAAAAGCTCTGTTGTTATATTCATACATATTTAGAATTGCTTTATCTTTTCATGAACTAGTCTCTGCACCATAGTGTAATATCCCTCTTTATTGCAAGTAATATTCATTGTTCTGAAGTCAACTTTGCCTGTTAATAGAGTCACTTTGGCTTTCTTTTGGTTGGTATTGGCATAGTGTACTTTTTTATTCTTTTACTTTAATCTATCCAGTTCGGTTACTCAGTCCTGTCCGACTCTTTGCGACCCCATGAATCGCAGCATGCCAGGCCTCCCTGTCCATCACCAACTCCCAGAGTTCACTCAGACTCACGTCCGTCGAGTCAGTGATGCCATCCAGCCATCTCATCCTCTGTTGCCCCCTTCTCCTCCTGCCCCCAGTCCCTCCCAGCATCACAGTCTTTTCCAATGAGTCAACTCTTCGCATGAGGTGGCCAAAGTACTGGAGTTTCAGCTTCAGCATCATTCCCTCCAAGGAAATCCCAGGGCTGATCTCCTTCAGAATGGACTGGTTGGATCTCCTTGCAGTCCAAGGGACTCTCAAGAGTCTTCTCCAACACCACAGTTCAAAAGCATCAATTCTTCGGTGCTCAGCTTTCTTCACAGTCCAACTCTCACATCCATACATGACCACAGGAAAAACCATAGCCTTGACTAGACGGACCTTAGTTGGCAAAGTAATTTCTCTGCTTTTCAATATGCTATCTAGGTTGGTCATAACTTTTCTTTCAAGGAGTAAGCGTCTCTTAATTTCATGGCTGCAATCACCATCTGCAGTGATTTTGGAGCCCCCAAAAAGAAAGTCTGACACTGTTTCCACTGTTTCCCATCTATTTCCCATGAAGTGATGGGACCGGATGCCATGATCTTCGTTTTCTGAATGCTGAGCTTTAAGCCACTTTATATTAAAAATGTGCTTCTTATAGATAGCATTTAGTTGGGTCTTTTTTTATCTTTATAAAATCTGAATAATCTTAATTGTGGTATTTAGAACATGTACACTTAATATAATCACTGATACGTTTAGGTTAAAAACTTCCACTTTGTTAGCTGTTTTCTTGATGTGTTCCTTGATGTTCACTTATTCTTTGTTTCTTTATCCCTCTTTTTCTATGCTTTTGGATTATTTTTTTATTCCCTCTTTCTTCATTATTGGCTTACTCTTACCTCCCCCTAAAATTTCTAATTGACTCATTGGAAAAGACTCTGATGCTGGGAGGGATTGGGGGCAGAAGGAGAAGGGGACGACAGAGGATGAGGTGGCTGGATGGCATCACTGACTCGATGGACGTGAGTTTGGGTGGACTCCGGGAGTTGGTGATGGACAGGGTGGCCTGGCGTGCTGCGATTCATGGGGTCGCAAAGAGTTGGACACGACTGAGCGACTGAACTGAACTGAAAATTTCTAGTGGTTGCCCCAGAGTTTACAATATATAACTTTAATTAATAACAGTCTACCTTCAAATAAGATTAAACCACCTCATGTAGAGGATAAAATCCTGAAAACAGTACACTCCCAACTCTTCCCTTCTCTACTCTTAAAATACTTCATAAATTTTACTTTATGCCTGTTACAAACCCTAAAACATTGCTGTTGCATTAGAAAATCAATAGCCTTCTAGAGCAACTAAAAATAAGAAAAACTGATGAATTTATCTGCACAGCAGCAATGGAGACACAGACATTGAGAACAGATTTTGGGGAGGGAGGGCGGAAGGAGAGGGTGAGATGTATGGGCAGAGTAACATGTAAGATACATTACCATATGTAAAACAGACAGCCAATGGGAATTTGCAGTATGACAAATAGTGACAATCTAGAGGGGTGGGATTGGGGGGAAGTGGGAGTGATGTTCAAGTGGGAGGAGACATGGGTAGACCTATTCACGTTGATGTTGGATAGAAACAAACATAATACTGTAAAGCAATTATCCTTCAATTAAAAATAAGTTAAAACTAATAAGAAAATGTCTTTATAATATCTTCCTTTCAACCATTTCTGGATTTCTCAATTTTTGTGCGTAGAGCCAAGTTTCTGTATGGTATTATATTTCTTCCGCTGAAGAAGTTCATTTATCATTCCTTGAAGTATAAGACCACTGATTATGAAATAATTTAGTTTGATGTGAAAGAATCTCTTTATACTTCAGGTTAGATAATTTCTATTGACCTATCTTCAAATTTAATGATTCTTTCCTCAGTTGTGTGGAATACCAATGAGTCTGTCAAAGGCATCCTTTATCGGTGGCGTTTTCGGTTTACAGACTATCCATTAGACTGTTTCTTAGAGTTCCCACCACTTCTCAGCTGAAATTTACCATCTGTTCTTCTACGTTATCTACCTTTCCACAAAATTCTGAAGCATAGTAACTATATCTATTTTAAATACTCTTGCTGATAGTCCCATCACCTAAGTCATCTCTGAGTCTTTTTTCTGTAAACTTCTCTTGCCAACATTTTGTTGTGGGTAGTGCTGGTGGTAGTGGTAGTGAGGGATTTTTTTTTTTTTTTTTTGCTTTTTTGTCTCAAAATTTTTAATATTGAACATTATTTACAGGGCAACAGAGACAAAAAGGACACGCTTATTCTTCTGTTAATTTGAAGGCAATTCAGTCAGAAATTGAGCTGGATCTGAGTTCTGCTGCTGACATGCTTACCTTCAGCGCACGACATTCTTCAGATTCCCTCTAATTTGTCCCTCTGGGGGTGGTGGTGGCAGTGGTAAAGATGGTCTGACATAGGCTCTTCCTCAATGGGACATACTATTCCCAGATTTAGGTACTCCCTGGGAATCAGCACCTAAGTAAGGGTGCCTCACCATGTTCTTGTCTCTCTTCAAGGGGTAAACTACAGTGGCTTGCTATTCTGTGCATTCTAGACTGGCTGGGGACGAAGGGAGGGAGTTCCTCTATCACTCTGGTTAAACCAGGCCATACTCTGTGTTCCTGGGGAGGGCTTTCTCACTGATTCTGGCCCTCCCCTAGGGATTGACCGCCTTGAAATCTGTACAATTCTGTACATCACCCAGCTTTCTGTTGTTGTCAGGATGGAAGTGATGCTCCTTCCATCTTTCTACTTCCCAAACAGAGGCAGGAAGTCAAATCTGAGGATATCAAGTTTACTTAAAGCTCTATTCTTTGTATTTTCTGTTTCTTTGAGGTCAGCTATTCTGTTTGTTCAATTTGGTCTCATTCACAGTGTTTTCCTCAAATATCTGATGACCTTTAGTTTCCCCTTTAAATCCATGAATAAGTGATTAGATTGGTTAAGCAATAGGAAATAGTGTAGGTTTCCTTTGAAGCTATAAGGACTTATTTACATAAAAGACTTCACCTCTGAATGGCAGCTCAGTGAAGTGGGCAAGTCCTGCTAACAAATAGTTTTCCTTCAGGGTATATATGCTGAGAGAAGGTAGTACCTTTCACTTTAAACCATTGCAACTATCAAATAGGGAGAACTTTACTTTGGGATTATGTTACTTTAGGGTATTCCAGTCTTAAGCAGAGCTGCTTTTCATGTTTTCCCTCTGGGTTGGTTGTAAAATTCCACAGTCAGGCTTTGCTCTACTTTTCTATGCCAAAATCTCATACCATGGGACCTAACCAGGTCAGGAATCCATTATGTTAAAAAGTAGCTGGAGTAAATGTTATAGGAAGTTACTCCAAATTCACAAAGAAAGAAAATGAGCCAGTAGACTGTTACCCTAATTACTGCTCCATTATTTCTGATTTCCATACTTGGGAGCTGCAAGTTGAGGCATCTGAGAGCTCTCACTGCCTTTCCAGAAACTCCCACTGCAACCTTTTCCATTTGTGTTCCAGGCTGCAGTTTTCCTCTACTCTAGCTTATTCATCAATACAACCCTACTTTGTATATCTGAGAATTATGCAAAAAATCTTTGCTATTCCAGTAGTACGCTCTTTCATTTTCACCATTATCAAGAACTTATTTTTTATGCATGTATCTTTATCATCATATCAATGTCATTGAGAGGGAGAGAAAGTAAACGCATGGCTTGGTTTATCACACTTCGAAACTGCTTTTTGAAACCCTTGACCCTATGCATGCATACACTATGGCCTCTCTGTTCACCAAGAACTCAAATCAAGCACTTTAATTTTAATAACCAAATATCAATGCTGTCTTCTATAAAATGAATAGCTAAAGAATATGAATCTTGATTCAATCAACAAAACAAAACACAGACTCTTTAGGCTCTCTCTCACCAGAGAATTTGGTCTCAGCCTGGCTAGTGGTCAGCTCCTGTCAAAATTACAGTTAAAATCAATAAGCTGTCATTCTCCTGAGTTTTCTACATCGAGGCAGATGACCAGAAAGCAATATACTTAAACTATTTTAGTTTTTCTCCCCACAGAAATGCCTTTTCTGTACTATGATTTATGATGCTGCCCTTCTCAAGGGTTAATAGATATTTCTTGCTGTAACTTTTGCAAAATTGCAATTGACTATCATTTCATTATGATATTTAATATCTAGCATGTAAGACACTGGATGCTAACTTCCTTTTGGAATTTAGTGTCCAGAGAAGATTTTTTTTCTACCTAAAGAACTGATATACTTCTTTGTAACAGGCAATAGGAAGCAACTGATACCTTTCATAACTCTACACAACTGGCTTAATAGCCAAGAAGGTCAGAGCTAATTCAATGCTTAAAAACAATAGGCAGATCCTATGGGAAGCAGTGTACTATACTGGAAAGTCTGTGGGCTTAGGAATACGAGAAATCTGGGTTAAATTTTACTTTAGGGACTCTAAACAAGTGCTAACTTCTCTGAAGTTCATTTTCCTCATCTGTAAAATGGAGATAGTTTTACTTTTACTGAATATTTGTTTTCTCTCAACCTGCCCCCATGAAGCTCCAAGTAGATAAAAGTCTACAACCAGCTTGATTGATTTTACTTAAAAATGATCATCACTAAGCACAATCAGACACAACATCCAACAATTCTATTACAATTTCCTCCTTAATTTGCTTTCTCATTCTTGGAGATCACTACTTCATACATTACCCAAATCCTTGCAACTTCTCTAAATCCTATATATTAACTACCTTACCTCATAAACCTGGAAATAATAGAAAGATTTCTTTAAATCCTACCTACAACCCAATATGAAACTCGGTGGCCCCTATGCCATTTTCTTAGCCTTCTCCTCCTATTCAGTAGATAAGGAAAATATCTTCACTTACACTTTGAATTTCTTCTTTTCCAACCCCATGTCATGCTACTCTCTTCCTAATAAATTATTTTCCAGCAACAGTGGTCTCCCCTCTGTTCTACAGTACAGGCACTTCCTATGTCCAAGCCTTTCACTTGCCATTACCATTGCTAGAATTCTTATCTTGTAAGACGGAGCTCCTCAAGCAATTCTTTCCTGAGCAATCTTTGTAAAAGCAGTCTCCCAAAGTTCTATCACCACAGCTTGTTTAGAATCCTTCTCACAATCTGATATTTACTTTATTTGTTGGTTTCTTATTTATCATCTTACCCACTAAGTAACTATCCAAAACTGGAAGTCTTAATTCTTCCCCTTTCTCCCAATATCTGCTTCTCTCCAATATTTGTTTTGATGAATGGTTTAATTACCTGGCCAGCTGTCCAAATCAGAAACTAGAAAATATCTAAGTCTTTCTCTTCCCCTCTCTTCTCCAATCCACTAAATCATCAACAGTAGAGTCCATCATTAAATATCTTTTGAACCCACAGATTCCATCCTCCCTTTATTCCAAACTGTTTAGATTTTAATTATGTACTGCTTAGATTACTGTAATAATTTCCATTATGAGAATTCCTTACCCATAACTCTTCAAAGAGAACTTTCTGAACATACACTTAATCACCATTCTGTGTAACAGTTAGCAATACAGTCTTGTTCACTTTTTGTCTTTTAGAAATTTGCTTAAGTTATTTCAGTAGATCCCAAACTTTTTGACATAATTTCCTTTTATGTCATTTTTTGGCTCTTCAGCCTCTCTTAGGGACCTTTACTCAAAGGTTAGTTGAACCTTTATGGAATTACCTGAAATTCTCTAATCAACTTCCATGCCTCTGTGTAACTGTTCCCTCTACCTGGTAAGTCTCACTTCTCCCCCCAGCTATCAGCTCAAGTGTCACCCACCTTACATGGAGTTCTGGTTTTCAGATGCTCATCATCTGTGTTCCTACTGTATTCTCTACATATTTCTGTCATATAACCATCACATCTATCCTTCTGTTTCCATCATCTTATATAATGCCTGGCTCCTTTGGCTGCTCCAAAATTAAAAGTAGACATGTACATCCACACACACTCAATGCCCTTTCCACATCCTTTACATGCCCTGTGATTGATCTCCTTTTACTTCTGTCTTGAAACATCTAATTGTAAATGTATTTTTTGGTAAATGTCATTTCCAATGCTTTTGAGGAGTAAATAGAGAAAAAACAATGACAAACCAAAACAAAATTCTGTCAGGTGGCTTACTTCTAAACATCTTTATCTTCTATTACAAGAGTGGGAGATTAAAATATGCTAGCTTGACTTTCTTACAATCCAACTAAGATATTACTGAAATAAATCATTACAAATATATGGCAAATGAATCATTCTGAAAAGAAAATCTGAGATTTACTAAGAATCCACCTTTTTCTTACCCACCACGAAGCTGTTTGTCTTTTACTGCCTTTCACAAGCTACATACGATGCCAACAACTAAAAATAAAGAAACTTTAATGAATCCTGGGAAAACTGCCTTTGGGTCCAAAAAATTCTGAAAGGCAGTTATTCATTTTGAAGGAAATTTGTTTAGGAATTTCTGTCAGATGGCTATAGGAAATCAGAACATACACACAGACTAATAAAATTTAAATTTTGCCATCTTTTCTAATAAACATATCTTGAATTACAAAGTTTGTGAGAAGCACTTTTTCAATTTGTGACCTTATGACCTAAGAGGAGAAAATTGTTACACAATGCTTAATAATGTCTTTGTAGATTCAAATGGAAATCTATGACCTTTTGATGAAAGCTAAGGCACGAATTTAAACACACTGTTGGGGGACTTGCCTGTTGGCTCAGTGGTTGAGAATCTGCCTTCCAATGCAGGAGACACTGGTTCAATCCCTGGTTGGAGAACTAAGATCCCACATGCTGTGGGTTTAGTTGTGTGGGATCTTATTCCAAGGAATAAGGACAACCCAAGGAAGTCCATGTGCCTTAAAATCCTGCATGTTTCAATAAAGATAAAAAATACCACATGCCACAGCTAAGACCTGACACAACCAAAAATAAATAATACATAGATATATTTTAAAAATCAAATATACTGTGTGATTCTTCTTTTATCTGAGATGCAGGCCAAATGATTCACTGACCAAGCAGAAGTTAATTAAACATTTTAGTAGTTTAAACATATAGTAGTCATGTATGGATGTGAGAGTTGGACTACAAAGAAAGCTGAGCACCAAATAATTGATGCTTTTGAACTGAGGTGTTGCAGAAGACTCTTGAGAGTCCCTTGGACAGCCAGGAGATCCAACCAGTCCATCTGAAAGGAAATCAGTCCTGAATATTCATTGGAAGGACTGATGCTGAAGCTGAAACTCCAATATTTTGGCCACCTAATGAGAACTGACTCCTTGGAAAAGACCCTGATGCTGGGAAAGATTGAAGGCAGGGGGAGGAAAAGGGGGCGACAGAGGATGAGATGGTTGGATGGCATCACCAATGTAATGGTCATGAATTTGAGTAAGCTCTGAGAGCTGGTGATGGCAGGGAAGTCTGGCATGCTGCAGTCCATGGGGTCAAAAAGGGTCAAACATGACTGAGCAACTGAACTGAACTGACACGCACACATACACATATATATAACTTTAATTACTCAAATTTCTTGCAAAATGATAATAAGAAATTATAATTGATAGAAAACTTCATATAAATCATTTATTTTGGCAATACAAGATCAAACCTTTTTTATTAACTACAATTACCAGAAGAATTTCTTTCCAGATCTGAACAATGAAATCTGACATTTCTGATCTCTTCTACACACAATGTCACTTAAAGAATGTGTTTTTGGTTCTTGCTTATCAAAACATATTACAGATTGTAAAACAGGAGTTGAGTATAGCTAATTAGAGAAATCCAATAGGTCATTCCCACCAAATGGCTTTTCAGTTAACAAATGACATCTACAGAAACATGTAGGTCAGAGAATCTCCGCCCCCCCCACCCCCCCGCCACATCTTTTATTGCTGGGAAATTTATCATTAGCATAAAACTCTAAAAAAGAAAGAGATTCATCAAAAAAGATGAATAAATCCCTAACCTTTCTGCCAAGTCTCTCCTAAAATAACTAGAATCTCAGAGATGTAAGAAATCTTGACTATATAATCCAAAAGTTTGTCTGTGAAAAGGAAATAAGCCCCCCCACCCAAAGCTGGATGACTTGCCTAAGGATATACAGAGAGACTGGCAGACCTGGCATCCAGATAGCTTAGTTAATTAAGATACAATCAATCCAAGAAATCTTTGGGGAAAATTCACTTTACTCATCCTGTAATAAAAAGGAATATAGCAGAACAAAATTCTCCAATAGTCCACAGGTCAAATGGAAAATCAGCAAACTATCAGTCAGTTTATCTGTTAGACATATACCAGAGGAAGCAACAATGATATTAATATTTACTAGAAACAAGACAGGCTTTGGATGAAATAAATCTCAATTTGAATCTGGATCTGTTATTTATCCATGCCACCTTGGGAAATGTCTCTAAGCCCCAGCTTTCCTAATTTGGAAAAGGGAGTAAAAATTATTATCTCTTGGTATTATTTTAAGAATTAAAAGATAATACTGTAAGTGAAAAAAGATCTGGAATGTTACACGATTTTAATAAAAATTACCTACTTCACAGTATTGTATAGAAGTCAGATTTTGCAAGGTTTTAGATAGCACGGAATGGTAAGAAAAGCAAGAATCTGGAGATGAAGGGTGTGCATACATTTCAACTCTGCTCCCGTTTGTCCCTCACTAAGGCAATGGCACCCTACTCCAGTACTCTTGCCTGGAAAATCCCATGGATGGAGGAGCCTGGTAGGCTGCAGTCCATGGGGTCGCTAAGAGTCGAGCACGACTGAGCGACTTCCCTTTCACTTTTCACTTTCATGCATTGGAGAAGGAAATGGTAACCCATTCCAGTATTCCTGCCTGGAGAATCCTAGGGACAGAGGAGCCTAGCGCGCTGTCGTCTGTGGGGTTGCACAGAGTCGGACACGACTGAAGAGACTTAGCAGCAGCAGCAAGCCTCTTGCTTTCTCAGCATCTTATGAAATGAAGTAACAATACTTGCCAGGGAACTTTAAGGACCAAATACAACCATCCTTGTATAAGCACTTCCTAAGCATAATATTAAAAAGCAGAGACATTACTTTGCTGACTAAGGTCTGTCTAGTCAAGGCTATGGTTTTTCCTGTGGTCATGTATGGATGTGAGAGTTGGACTGTGAAGAAGGCTGAGCACCAAAGAATTGATGCTTTTGAACTGTGGTGTTGGAGAAGACTCTTGAGAGGCTCTTGGGCTGCAAGGAGATCCAACCAGTCCACTCTGAAGGAGATCAGCCCTGGGATTTCTTTGGAAGGAATGATGCTAAAGTGGAAATTCCAGTACTTTGGCCACCTCATGCGAAGAGTTGACTCACTGGAAAAGATTCTGATGCTGGGAGGGATTGGGGGCAGGAGGAGAAGGGGACGACAGAGGATGAGATGGCTGGATGGCATCACGGACTCGATGGATGTGAATCTGAGTGAACTCTAGGAGTTGGTGATAGACAGGGAGGCCTGGCATGCTGTGATTCATGGGGTCGCAAAGAGTCGGACACAACTGAGCGACTGAACGGAACTGAACTGAAGTATAATATAGTGTTACATATGTTACTGTTAATATAAAGAAACTAACTGGATTAAAAAGTAAGTTTGTTACTACAAGGATTAGGGGAAAGTATTAGTTACTTAATCATGTGGACTCTTTGCAATCCTATGGACTGTGGCCTGCCACTCTCCTCTGTCCATGGAATTCTCCATGCAAGAATACTGGACTAAGTAGCCTTTCGCTTCTCCAGGGGACCTTCCCAACCCAGGGATCGAACCTAGGTCTCCTGCATTGCAGCAGATTCTTTACTTTCTGAGCTACCAGGGAAGCCCCCAGTTAAGGAATTCTGCTTTTGTAAAGTTAGTATCATTCCCCAGGCACCAATGAAAAGTTCTCAAATTTTATCAACATGTATAACTGTGTTTCAGTTCTACTGAAAACATTTCCTTAAAACCAATGTTTCAAACCATTTTCTAAACCAAATTTCAAGCAAATTAATGTAGGTCGAGTGTTGTTTCTTATCTCAAAGATTTGAGGGTCGAGTCAGAGCAAAACACCCTATAAACCAATATATAATTAGTTAATGTGAAGGTTGTCTTTATTGAAATGCTAAAGAGGGGAAATCTGCTTTTCTTTTTTTTAAATTAAACAGCGTAACTAAGTATCTGCTGGAAATGAAAATATATACATTAACAAACATTAATGTTGAAAAGATCAGTTCCTGACCCAGCTGGAAGTTACTATGGACCACAAGTTGGACCACTGCCTTCCAGAAATGGGAAGGGGAAACTTATAAGTGTGGATTAACAAGTCCCCTCAGCGTTATGTGGCCACCCAACAAGTCAGGAACATTGGACAGAAATTATCTTTTTGTTGCCTCTTTGCATAAATCATTCAGCTGCAATGAATATTTGCAAAACACAATACATACATATATATATATATAAAATAGGCATTAGCTTCTTCCAAATGTGTACACAAATCAATCCCTATGGCACCCCTATGAGCTGTTATCCTTCTTGCACAGATGTATAAAAAGATGCAGAAATTAACTTCTTTATGGTCATTCAGAAAAATCAGTAGCAAAGACAAAATGTCATATGTTACTGACTCTGCATCCTAACTGAGCTTTTGGGCTGAGAACCAAGTATGAAGATTAAGCACCAAGTATCAAAGAGAAGCCATGATATGTAAGAAACCACCAGTACTATTTTAAGTAGCAAATTATTTCACTACTGGCTAGCAAACACACTAAATCAAAGCTGCAAACAGAGTGACAAACACAATTTCCCCCTTCATGTTACCAATACCAATGGCTCAAGTGCTTCTAAAATATCGTAACATGGCTCAATATTCATTAAATAGTACATTGATGCACATGTACAAGAATGATGTTCAACACAAACGAAATTTTAATAGATAAGAGTATGTCTCTGGTAACCTAGCACAATCACTATAAAAATAGGGGTCTGCAGCAACTAGATTAGGGTCTACTGGTACCTAAATATGGTTAGCTGTATCTAGTCAACCTTTCTTTCCAATTCCTCAGGTCTCATTACCAGTCTACAAAGATTCCCAATGGCAGAAAAGTACAGCCAACAACAGCACTCATTCTTCTGCTTAAATTTGAGCCCAAAGTGTCAACGTTAGATTCCAACTTGCCAACGATTCTAAGAGTTCAGAGAAATACAAAATAATACTCATCTCCAAAAACATATATGAAAGTGGGAAGAAAGCTCCTGAAGTACAAAGTCAGTATTCAAAACCAGTAATTCTGAACCATTCTGGCAAATCCCTATTTAACTTGAACATTACCATCCTTTCTTTCTATGATAAAATGGAGATATAAGAATGTGCTGACTATGACTTCACTCTCAGAGTCAAAATGGGTATCTACAAAATCTCAGTCTTCCTTTGTAACACTGTTTGGCATCAGGAACTCTGAACACAGGCTCTGTCATAACTTGCTATGTGGCTTTGGGCCTCTGAAACTCAGTTTCCTCATCTATAAATTGGATAATAACATATATGATATCTTTATTAATAGATGGATATAAATAACACTGCCTTTAATTCATAGGACAATTAGTAAGAACAAAATGAGATAAAGAATGGGAAACACATGACACTGCCTGGCACTAATAGAGCATTCTACAGATATTGGTGATTCTCATTACACCTCAGTCTTTTTTTAAATTAATTAATTAATTGGAGGCTAATTACTTTACAATATTGTGGTGATTTCTGCCAGACATTGACATGAATCAGCCACGGGAGTACATGTGTCCTCCCATCCTGAACGCCCCTCCCACTTCCCTCTCCACCCCATCCCTCTGGGTTGTCCCAGAGCACCAGCTTTGGGTGCCCTGCTTCATGCACTGAATTTGCACTGGTCATCTCTTTTACATATGGTAATATACATGTTTCAATGCTATTCTCTCACATCGCCCCACCCTTGCCTTTTCCCATATAGTCCAAATGTCTTCTCTTTACATCTCTTGTCTCTTTTGCTGTCTTGCATATAGGGCTGTCATTACTGTCTTTCTAAATTCCATATATATATATGTTAAAATACTGTATTGGTATTATTACCACTCAGTCTTTTAAATGGGATAGAAGTCACTGTTTAGAAGTTCACCTGCTTCAAGGCTGGTGATAGGACTTCTATCAGAATAAAAGGGGAAAATACAACTGGGAACACAAATGAAAAACTATATCTCCCTATCTTTTTACCATATGCCAGAATAACATATATTCCATGGACTTTACACATCCTATTACTGGGATAAAAGGTGGTATCAACTTATGATTACGTTTTGGAATCAACAGAAAGAGTTTAATCATATCATCTGTCAATTATAAACTTCAGTAAGGTATTTAATGTTTCTGACCATGATTCCTCAACTATAAACGTAAATAATAACTGTACCTACCTAATAAAGTTACTGTGGTGATTAAATCACTCATATCTATGAAGTAACAAGTATGGTAATCTGGGCTTCCCAGGTGACTCAGATGGTAAAGAACCTGCTTGCAAAGCAGGAGACCCAGATTCGATCCCTGGGTTGGGAAGATCCCCTGAAGAAGGGCATGGCAATTCACTCCAGTATTCTTACCTGGAGAATCCCAAGGACAGAGAAGCCTGGCAGTTCATGGGGTCATACAGAGTTGGATACGACGGAGCAACTATCACTTTCACATGGTAAATGAAATACTGTAGTTATCATTATTTTTGCTTCTCTTATTAGAAAAATGCACAAGTTCCTAACCCCTCTAAACTCCTAGAGTGTTTTCATTTTAAAAACTGATGATCTTGAAAAAGATACGTAGACATACGTGCTACAGGTAGCAGGCAATTTGAGTATTGTAATAGTTAATGGTACTTCCAAAAAAAAAAACCAAAAACCAGAAAAAACAAAACCATGTCTTTTCGTAGATTAGACCTCTTAAAATAGATCTTGTATGTACACAACAGCTATCTATTTATTTGGAGTCATTCTAACAGACACTCTAATAGAAAAGGGTCTTGACCATAATATCTCATGATTTTAAATGGCAGTAGCCCAGACTTTCAGGTATAAATGTCAGTATGCAACCTGTACTGGAATGCAGATAGTTCTGACAACCATTGTCAAAGAATATACAATTCTTCTACAGTATTTCTCAGGAGAATATCAGTTTTCCCAAATGAATACTAAGCTAGAAACTATAGAAGTCCGCGTTCTTTAGCTCTGATGCTGATAACATTAGACTGATAACTGTAACTGATTCAATCCTTCAACAGATATTTACTGAATGCTAATCTGTCCCAGGCACTACCCCTACCCTCAGCGATCTTACAGTCCAGAGGAGACAAACTAGCAAATATGTACAATGCTATAATGGAAAAGCACAGGTCCTATGGAAACACACACTAGTACATCTAACCTAGCGGATAAGGGGGGAGGAGAAGGAGAAAGGGGCCAGTGAAGAGTTCCTGGAAAAAGTGATAATTAACAGAGGTCTAAATGCTGGTGAGACACACTAAAGCAAATTTTAGTTTCTTTTAGTTCTAAAAGAACTTGCATATGGCTAAAGCATTGAGACTGAAGTGGCTCATCGGAGGCATCTTCAGTCAGGAAGGACTTAATTTTAAATGGTACAGATATTCAACAAGGTGAGATACAGGAATAAGACAGAAAACACTGTGCTCCTATTTTCTTAAGATCATTTCAGTTTTACAACTCATCTGATCATCATCATACACATCCTTGCTACACAAAGTGTGTTCCATAGACCAGCAACATCAGCAGAACTTAGAAGCCTGTTAAAACTCAGCAGGATACTGACATAGTTACAAGTATTATTATTGATTTTATTTTACAGAGGAAGCCAAGTAACTGGATAAAGGTATACAGGTGGCAAATAATGAGCCAGGCATGCATCAAGAACTTTGAATCAAAATCTATGCCTCTAAATTTAAACTATATTTTTCTAAAATCACTGAAATAAAGTAAAATCACAGTTTCAAGATTATTCTTTAGCCCAACATGTATTTTATATAGTTCAAACATTTTAAACTTGTTAGCCATGGCCTATTTTATTCACATTCCAAATACATTCCCAATACAGTAGATTTTATTTGCCATTACATTTATCTACCAGTCTCATTGGTCTGAAATACAGTGAAGACAAACAGGAAGCAAAAAAAAAAAAACAAAAAACCATGATGCAATGCAGATAAACTAAGGACAGAGAATTCATGTCCTATATATAATGCACATGACCTAGACACAAGCCACTCAGAGCCTCACCCTATGCTAATGCTCCCTGGGTGCCATATAAGGCACTAACCTAGGCAGTAAGAAGGAAGCTAATATAAAAATGACAAGTTTCTGCCCTCAAAGTTCAAACCAACTAACTGATAAAATAAGGCAACATCAAAAATACTATGGGGATACAGAAGAGGGATAAAGAAATTTCTGGAAGAGGAAGAAAAAAGCCTCAAAAGAGACGTCATATTTGAGCATGTCTTTGAAGAAACAAAATAACTGAACCAAGCAGAGAAAAGGAACGTTCTCATAACAACAAGCAAAGAGGTGAGAAAGCACAGGAAAAAGACTATTGCTTCTAAATGATGGATTAACATGTATCAGATTTACCCTCCCACTGTAAACAACTAAAATAAAAATCATACAAAAGTATATGTAGCAAGTCTCAGATTCTGGGTAACTAACTGGCAGCCCAAGACAGTGGTTTCTGAGAGAAGGGAAAAAAGCCCTGCTGCTTTATCAACTAAGTTTACATAATATTTTAAGCCCTTTGTTGTCATTTCAACAATCTTCACAGCATCTTCACCAGGAGCAGTTTCCACCTCAAAAAACCACTTTCTTGGCCCACCTAACACCTTATCTAAGTTTTATCATGAGCTTGTAGCAATTCAATCACATCTTCAGCCTTCACTTCTAATTCAAGTTCTCTGGCTATTTCCACAACATCTGCAGAGGTCTCATGTGACCACGTACTATCAATGAGCAGTAATATTTGGAAAGTAATCTTCTCTCCTAAGCAATAGGTCTCAACAGTAGGCATAAAATATTCAGTACACTATGTTGTAAACAGAGGTATGTGCTGTCTTCCAGGCTTTCTTTTTCCATTTATAGAGCACAGGCAGAGTAGATTTCGCATAATTCTTAAGGGTCCTAGGATTTCAGTTCAGTTCAGTTGCTCAGTCATGTCCCACTCTTTGCAACCCCACAGACTGCAGCACACCAGGCCTCCCTATCCATCACCAACTCCCTGAGTTTACTCAAACTCATGTCCATTGAGTCAGTGATGCTTTCCAGCCATCTCATCCTCTGTCGTCCCCTTCTCCTCCTGCCTTCAATCTTTCCCAGCATCAGGGTCTTTTGAAATAAGTAAGCTTTTTGCATGAGGTGGCCAAAGTATTGGAGTTTCAGCTTCAGCATCAGTCCTTCCAATGAACACTCAGGACTGATCTCCTTTAAGATGGACTGGTTGGATCTCCTTGCAGTCCAAGGGACTCTCAAGAGTTTTCCCCAACACCACAGTTCAAAAGCATCAATTCCACTGCTCTCAACTTTCTTTTTAGTCCAACTCTCACATCCATACATGATTACTGGAAAAACCATAGCCTTGACTAGACGGACCTTGGTTGGCAAAGCAATGTCTCTGCTTTCTAATATGCTGTCTAGGTTCATAACTTTCCTTCAAAGGAGCAAGCGTCTTTTAATTTCATGGCTGCAGTCACCATCCACAGTGATTTTGGAGCCCCCCCAAAATAAAGTCTGCCACTGTTTCCACTGTTTCTCCATCTATTTGCCACGAAGTGATGGGACTGGATGCCATGATCTTTGTTTTCTGAATGTTGAGCTTTAAGGTACCTTTTTCACTCTCCTCTTAAACTTTCATCAAGAGGCTCTTTAGTTCTTCTTCACTTTCTGCCATAAGGGTGGTGTCATCTGCGTATCTGAGGTTATTGATATTTCTCTCAGCAATCTTGATTCCAGCTTGTGCTTCTTCCAGCCCAGTTGTTTCTCGTGATGTACTCTGCATATAAGTTAAATGAGCAGGGTGACAATATATAGCCTTGATGTACTCCTCCTATTTGGAACCAGTCTGTTGTTCCATGTCCAGTTCTCACTGTTGCTTCCTGACCTGCATACAGATTTTTCAAGAGGAGGGTCAGGTGGTCTGGTATTCCCATTTCCTTCAGAATTTTCCACAGTTTATTGTGATCGACATAGTCAAAGGCTTTGGCCTAGTCAATAGAGCAGAAATAGATGATTTTCTGGAACTCTCTTGCTTTTTTGATGATCCAATGGATGTTGGCAATTTGATCCTTGGTTCCTCTGCCTTTTCTAAAATCAGCCTGAACATCTGGAAGTTCACGGTTCACATATTGTTGAAGCCTGGCTTGGAGAATTTTGAGCATTACTTTACAAGCATGTGAGATGAGTGTAACTGTGTGGTAGTTTGAGCTTCAGTTCAGTTCAGTCGCTCAATCGTGTCCGACTCTTTGCAACCCCATGAATCACAGCACGCCAGGCCTCCCTGTCCATCACCAACTCCCAGAGTTCACTCAGACTCATATCCATCGAGCCTGTGATGCCATCCAGCCATCTCATCCTCGGTCGTCCCCTTCTCCTCCTGCCCCCAATCCCTCCCAGCATCAGAGTCTTTCCCAATGAGTCAACTCTTCGCATGAGGTGGCCAAAGTATTGGAGCTTCAGCTTCAGCATCATTCCTTCCAAAGAAATCCCAGGGTTGATCTCCTTGCAGTCCAAGGGACTCTCAAGAGTCTTCTCCAACACCACAGTTCAAAAGCATCAATTCTTTGGTGCTCAGCCTTCTTCACAGTCCAACTCTCACATCCATACATGACCACTGGAAAAACC
The DNA here is from genome assembly GCF_016772045.2 of Ovis aries. Taxonomy (NCBI): domain Eukaryota; kingdom Metazoa; phylum Chordata; class Mammalia; order Artiodactyla; family Bovidae; genus Ovis; species Ovis aries. Next base: position 54,158,830 of record NC_056068.1, on the reverse strand, counting down.
ATAGCCTTGACTAGACAGACCTTAGTCGGCAAAGTATTGTCTCTGCTTTTGAATATGCTATCTAGGTTGGTCATAACTTTTCTCCCAAGGAGTAAGCATCTTTTAATTTCATGGCTGCAATCACCATCTGCAGTGATTTTGGAGCCCCCCAAAATAAAGTCTGACACTGTTTCCACTGTTTCCCGTCTATTTCCCATGAAGCTTAGAGAATGGTAAATGAGCACTGGCTTTGACTTAAAGTCACCAGCTGTGTTAGCTCCTAACAAGAGAGTCAGCCTGTTCTTTAAAGCTACGCGTTGACTTCTCTTCTTTAGCCATGAAAATCCTAGAAGGCATCTTATTAAATACGGATGTTTTGTTTTCACTAAAAATGTGCTGTTTAGTGTCGCCACCTTCATTCGTTATCCAGCTAAATCTTCTCAATAACTTGCTGCAGCTTCTGTCTGTACTTGCTGTTTCACCTTGCACTTCTGTATTTCAGAGACAGCCTCTTCCCTTAACTTAATGGAGTAACCTCTACTAGCACCAAGCATTTCTTCTGCAGCTTCCTCACCTCTCTCAGCCCTCACAGAATTGAAGGGAGTTAGAGCCCTGCTCTGGATTAGGCTCTGGCTTAATTGAATTTTCTGACTGATTTGACCTTCTAAGCAGACCTTAGTCTAAAACTTTCTCTATATCAGCAATACAGCTATTTAACTTTTTATCATCCATGTACTCAATGAAGCAGCACTTTTAATTTCCTTCAAGAACTTTTCTTTGCATTCACAGCTTGGCTGTTTGGCTCAAGGGCCTAGCTTTCAGCCTATCTTGGCTTTCAACATGCTTTCCTCACTAAGCTTAATCATGTTTAACTTTTGATTTAAAGCGACAGACATATGACTCTTCCTTTCACTTGAACATTTAGAGGTTACTGTCAGGTTATTAACTAACTTAATTTTAGTATTATTGTGGCTCAGGGAATAGGAAGACTCCAGGGGAGGGAGAAAGGGAAATGGCTAGTCAGTGAAACAGAACATACATAACATTTATTAAGTTTATTGTCTTATGTGGGTCTGATTTGTGGTGTCCCTAAACAATTACAATTGTACATCAAAGATCACTAATCACAGATCACCATAACAAATACAATAATAATGTAAAAGTCTGAAGTATTGCAGTTCTCATAGGATCTAGCGATTCTACTCTCAGGTATATTCAACGGAAATAAAAACATACTTCCCTACAGAAACTTAGATATGAATGTTCACAGAAGCACTATTCAGAAGGACAAAAATGGAAACAATCCAAATTTTTATCAATGGATGGATGTACAAATAACATGTAGTATATCCATGTAACTAAACTGTATTTTAAAAAAAGAAGTAGTGATGCATGCTACAACATGAATGAACCTTGAAATATCACATTAAATGAAAAAAGTTGATTACAAAAGACCACATATTGTATGATTACATTTATAAAAATTGTATAGATAAGACAAATTTATAGAAGCAGAAAACCAATCAGTGCTCACTTTAGATTTGTGAAAGGGGGCATGTGGATCAACTGTTTAATGGGTACACATTTTCTTCTAGAAGAGACAAACTGTGATCATTGTACAACCCTATGAATAAACACCAAAACACTGATTTATACACTTTTAAGTGACCTGCTTGGTATATGAATTAACTCTCAATAGAGCTGTTTAATAGATTGTTTAACAGAGAAAGCAATGGCAACCCACTCCAGTACTCTTGCCTGGAAAATCCCATGGATGGAGGAGCTTGGTAGGCTGCAGTCCATGGGGTTGCTAGGAGTCTCGGACACAACTGAGTGACTTCACTTTTCATTTTCATGCATTGGAGAAGGAAATGGCAACCCACTCCAATATTCTTGCCTGGAGAATCCAGGGACAGGGGAGCCTGGTGGGCTGCCATCTATGGGGTCACACAGAGTTGGACATGACTGAAGCAACTTAGCAGCAGCAGCAGAGCTGTTTAAAAAACTTTTCATAATTTTCTTCTATCATAAAATAATTAGAGTCACTTTAATTATGTGTGTGTACATGTGTGTGTACATGCGTGTGCACTCAGTCACTTAGTCATGTCTGACTCTTTGCAAACCCACTGTCGCCCACCAGGCTCCTCGGTCCGTGGGATTTTCCAGGCAAGAATACTGGGTTATAGTATAAACTGAATTATAAATGTATAATTAGCTTATAGTATAAATAAATTTTAATTATAAAAAACACAAAAAATTATGCAAACAAATTTTTAAAAAAGCAGAGTGGGGGGTAACTTTAACAGGTGCTTCAAAAGGAGTATTCCCAATCAGTAAGAAACACAAAATAGTGTTCAACTTCATTAGTCTTAAGGGAAAGAAAAATGAAAATTTCAAGAGGACGCTACAACATACCCACCAGGAAAGCTAAAATACAAAAACAGAAAGTATCAAACACCGACAAGGATGTAGGATACATTGCTGAATGGAGAAGACGTAATCTGGAAAAGCTACTTTGGGAAACTTTTGGAAACAACCTACTAAAGCTGAAGATACGGTTATCCTATGACTATGTAATTCTGCTCCTGGGTTTACAGCCAAAAGAAATGCCTTTAAAAAAATGTCCTTTAAGAAACATGTAATAATGCTTCCATTCATGGAAGCATTATTTGTTATAGTCCCAAACTAGAAATTAATGAAATGCCAAAAGCAAGATTAAATTAATTCACATTCATACAGTAGAATACTATTAGCAGTTAAAATAACTAAGAGTACATTACGTTCAGCTAGGGATGAATCTTACAAACAAAATGTTGAAAGCCAGCACATATAATGTACATATTATATGCTCCTATTGTATACAGTTCAAAATCAGGCAAACTCAATCTACGGTATATGGAGTTACGGTAGCAGGTTGTCTGGCTAGAGACGCCATGAATGGAAGACAACATGAAGCTTCTGGGGTTCCAGGGCCCTTATAATGCCTGTTTCCTGACGGGAGATTCTGCTTATGCAGGTGTGTTCAATTTGAAAATGTGAAGTGTGTGTGCGCGCGTATGTACACTTTATGTATCAATTTCAAAATACTTCAAGAAATTTTTATAATTTGTTTTAGTAAACTTATAGAAGATGACTATTTGAAGCCCAGGGTGAAAAAGGAAAATTGCTGAACATGGAGGCTAGGCAGCGTGTCAGGTATTTCACTCACCTTTGTCCTGTAACGCAATCTGCTCTTTATGCAGCAAGACTGCCTCCCGTCCCAAAGCTTTCTTCTGTCTTTCCAGTTCATTTCGAAGCACCAAAATTTTTAATTGCAGGCACTCACTTTCTTTTTTCTAAATAATTAAAAATACAGGTAAATTTATGAATATAAACATTATGACTGAATAACAACATGCACAATGTTTCAAATGTGAGTGGTTTAAAGCACTTTAATACTCATGTAACTTATAGATCTCTTGAGTGATTTAATTATCAGCATCTGTCATTTTAATGGAATGAATACAGATGTAAGCAAAATGCAGATTAGAACTAAATCTAAAGTCTGGGAACAGTTCTTTCTAAAAGACACTATAAAATATCTCAGGCCTCTTTCCTGACACCACAATGCAATATGACACAAGTTAACAATAATAAAAAAAAGGGGGTTTCCTTGGTGTTTCAGTGGTTAAGAACCTGCCTTGCAAGGTAAGGAACACTGGTTCAATCTCTGGTCCCTTCATGCCTCAGAGCAGCTAAGTTTATGCGCCACGACTACTGAGCCATGCTCTGGAGCCACAAACCACGACTACTGCAGCCCGTGCGCTTTAGAGCCCGTGCTCCGCGAGAAGGCGCCCGACTAGAAGCCTGCACACCGCAACCAGTGAGCAGCCCTGGATCGCTGCAGCTAGAGAAAGCCTGCACGTAGTAACGAAGACACACCTCAGCCAAAAACTAACTCAACTTTTTAAAAAAGTCCTACTGTAATTAGAAATTAGACTGATATTGAATTAAAAACAATAACAATAAAGAAACAGAGTTTTCAAAATGTTCAACACAGAGTTACCTTAGGACCCAGCGTTGCACCCAACAGAGTTAAAAACATGTCCATACAAAAATATGAGTATGACTGTTAGAGCAGCATTACTCATGACAGCCAAACAATGAAATCAATCCAAACGTGCACTATCTGATGACTAGACAAATAAAATGTGGTGGATATACAAAGGAATACTATTTGGCAATAACAACAAGTGAAGTACTGATATATGCTACAACATGGATGAATCCTGAAAACATTATACTAATTGAAAAGAAGCCAGTTTTAAAAGGCCACAGACTCCCATTTATACGAAATTTCCAAAATAAGCAAATCCACAGAAACAAAAGGAAGACTTCCATCCTTACCAAGCTAAACTAAAGGTGCTCTAATAACCCACAGATTTTGGAGAAATCCAAGTAGGGACCTGGTGTTTTCAACCCATCCAAACAGTAACTAACCAAGCCACACCACATCTCCAGCCACAAGCCTGGAGCCTTGTTAACAGCTGTACAATGCAACCTTCTTCCTCCCTACTGGGTAATATCAGAGGCAGCCAAGCAGAGAGAACTTTCACTACTAGGCAGCGGTATTGAAACCACCCTATCATCTACATGGGCAGCTAGAACTCCCATCCTTAATCAACACTATCAACTCCTTTTGCACATACACACACACACACACACACACACACACACACTCCCTCTCTCTCTCTTACACACACACATCTCTGCCACATGGGTGTCAACAGAAGCTTCTTGGGGAACTTGTACTTCTACCCCAACTTGGCAGTAATGAGATGGTTGCTCTGCCTTCCTCTACCAGAGGTGTCAAAGGAAGTCAGGTAAAATAGAAGATTTAAATAAGTTCCAGAGACTCATAATACCCCAAATGTACAAGTTTCAATGAAAAATCACTCACGATATTAAGAACTACGAAAATGTCAAAGTAAATAAAAAAGGATAATCAACAAAAGCCAACACTTGAGACAAACAGAAAATATAATTATCTGACAAAGATCTGAGAGTAGCTATCACAAAAATGCTTCAATAGAAATTAAGAACCTATATGGGAACAGAATCTTAAAATGAGTGGATATATGTATAACTGATTCACTATGCTGTACAGCAGAAACTAACACAACATTGTAAATAAACTATACTCCAATAAAAATTAATTTGAAAAAAGAAATTAAGAACATGCTTGAAACAAATTAAAACGGAACATCCTGACCAAAAAAAAAATAGAAACTCTCAATAAAGAAAGTGAAAACCTAAGAACTGAAATTTAAAAATTAAATGAATGAGCTCAGAAGAAGAATGTAGGAAACAAAGAAAAGAATCTTTAATCTGGAAGACAGAACAATAGAAACTACCCAGTTTAAACAACAGAGATTCAAATGAACAGAACTGCAGGAATCTGCGGAATGATACCAATTTGTATCATCAAGTACCAGGAGGAAAGTAGAAAGTGGGCAAAAATGAAAGGTACTTGTAGACATAATGGTTACAAATTTTCCAAATTAGGCTGAACTCCAAACAGAATAAACTACATGAAGAAAATCACAACGTAAATGAAACCAAAAGCTATGTTTTTGAAAAGGTCAATACGGATAAACTTCTAGCCAGGCTAACCAAGAGAAAAGACGGAAACTACTAATATGAGAAATGAAAGAAGGATCATCACAATGATCTCATGGACATTAAAAGAATAATTTAAAATACTATAAACAACTCTATGCCCATAAATTTGATAACTTAGAAGAAATGGATCAACTCCATGAAAGACAATCTACCATAACTCACACTAGCAGAAATAGATAATCCACACAGGCATATACACACACACACACCTCACAGTAGGAGAAATAGCATATATATACACACACATATATGTATGTCTATTCAGATTATCTGTTTCTCCCAGTGTGAGTTATGGTAGTTATGATAGATTTTATATATATATATATAATTTCTTATATATAAGAAATTAAATCAATAATTAATAACCTTCCAAAACATAAAGCACCAATTCTGATGGTTTCACTGATGAATTTTACCAAACATTTAAATAAGACATAATACCATTTTTTGAAAATCTCTCCCAAAAGTTCCAGAAGAACTTCCTAACTCATTCTATGAGGCCAGCATCATCCTCACATCAAAATCAAAGACATCACTAGAAAATTACAGATCAATATTTCTCATAAACATAGGTGCAAAATCCCCAACAAAATATTGGCAAATCAAATCATCTATATATATAAAGAATTATACCACGGCCAAATGAACTGTACTCCAAGTATATAAGACAAAGGTTCAGCTTTCAATAATCAATTAATGGATTCACCACATCAACCAGGCTAAAGAAAAAAAAAAAAAACCCATATCAATAGGTACTGAAAGAGCGTGCAACAAAATTCAACTAGAAGTAAAGAAGAACTTCATCAATTTAGTAAAGAATAGTTGCCAAGAAACCTACTAATATTTGCCAAAATATTTAATGGTGAGAAACCAGATGCTTTCTTCCTATGCTGGAGAACAACACAAGGATGTTCCCCACTTTCACCACTCTCTTAAGCATGTACTGAAAGTCCTAGCTAAGCAATAAGGGAAGAAAAGGAAATAAAAGATATATATACTGGGAAAGAAGAAATGAATCATCTTTGTTACAGATGGTATGATTGTCTATGCAGAAGATTCCAAAGAATCAACAACAACAACAAAAGAGAAACCAAAAAAAAAAACCAATCTAAAGCCTCCTAGAACTAATAGGTGATTATTAGGAGCAAGGTTGCATGACAGTTTTAATATACAAAAGTCAACTGCTTTCTTACATAATAACAAAAGATAATGGGAATTTGAAATTAAAAACACAGCATCGATTATATTAGCATGAAAGTATAAAATACTCAGGTATAAATCTAACAAATTATGTAGAAGAGCCACAAGAAGACAACTACAAAACTCCAAAGAAAGTAGTCAAAGGAGACACCCCCCCAAAATGGAGAATATCCATGATCATGGATAGGAAGATACTATTAAGATATACCAGTTTTTCCCAACTTGATCTATAGACTTAGCAACATTCCAGCAAATTATTTTGTGGATATCAACAAACCAATTATAAAGTTTGAAGAGAAGAGCAAAAAACCCAGAGTCACCAACACAATACTAGAGAAGTACAAAGTAGGAAGACTGACACTATCTTCTGTCAAGACTTACTATAAAGCTACAGTAATCAAGACAATTGGGTATGGGCAAAAGAAGAGACAGATCAACAGAACAGAATATAGAGCCCAGAAATATGGTCCCCAACTAATCTTTGAGAAAGGAATAAAACATCTCAATGGAGAAAGGACAGCCTTTTTACCAAAGGGTGCTGGAACCACTGGACACTCACATACAAATGAACAAAAACAAAATAAAAAATTAAGATACAGACCTATACGTCTCACAAAAATTAACTCAAAATCAATCACATATCTAAATGTGAAATAAAAATTACTACAACAACACAACTTTTCAAGGATAACAGTGGAGAAAATCCAGGTGGCCTTGGGCTCGGAGATGATTTTCTAAATACAACACCAAACGATGGGTCATGAAGGTGGAAACTGTTAAGCTGGACGTCATTAAAATTAAAGCTTGTGCTCTGCAAAAACGACTGTTAGTGGAATGAAAAGAGAAGCCACAGACTGGGAGAAAATATTTGAAAACCAACTATCTGATAAAGGAACAGAATACAAAATGTGCAAAGAACTCTAAAAACTCAACAACAGAAAAATAAACAACCCAATTAAAAACAGGCAAACAATCTGAACTGTAACCTCATCAAAGAAGAGGTAGGGCATATAAAAAGCATAATAAAGTAAATAAGCATATGAAAAGATTCTCACGTTAATAAGTCATCAGGGAACTGTAACTCAAACAATTAGATACCACTACACAACTACGGGGGCTTCCCTGGCGGCTCAGATGGTAAAGCCTCTGCCTGCAATGCAGGAGACCTGGGTTCGATCCCTGGGTCAGGAAGATCCCCTGGAGGAGGAAATGGCAACCCACTCCAGTATTCTTGCCTGGAGAATTCCATGGACAGAGGAGCCTGGTAGGCTACAGTCCATGGGATCACAGAGTAGGACGCGACTGAGCGACTTCACTTCACTTCACACAACTATTAGAATGGTTTAAATTGCTCATACTGACAATACTAAAAGTTTGCAAGCATGTGGAGTAACAGGAACTTTCACTCATGGTTGATTGATGGCAGTACAAAATGGTATAGCCACTTTAGAAGATGGTCTGGCAGTTCCTCACAAAAATTAAACATAGGTTTACTATAAGATCTAAAAACTGTGTTCCTAGATATTAACCCAAATGAGCCGAAAACTTATGTTCACACAGAAACCTACACATAAATGTCTATAGCAGCTTTATTCAAAATTGCTAAAGCTTGGAAGCAACCAAAATATACCTCAAAAGGTAAAAAGATAAACTGTGGCATATCCAATAACAATGGAGCATTATTCGTCAAAAAAGAAAAAAGAAAGAAATGAGCTACGAAAAGCTATGAGAAGACATGGAGGAACCTTAAATGCATATAGCTAAGCTCAACATTCAGAAAACAAAGATCATGGCATCTGGTCCCATCACTTCATGGCAAATAGATGGGGAAACAGTTGAAACAGTGTCAGAGTTTATTTTTTGGGGCTCCAAAATCACTGCAGATGGTGACTGCAGCCATGAAATTAAAAGATGCTTACTCTTTGGAAGGAAAGTTATGACCAACCTAGACAGCATATTGAAAAGCAGAGACATTACTTTGCCAACAAAGATTTGTCTAGCCAAGGCTATGGTTTTTCCAGTGGTCATGTATGGATGTGAGAGTTGGACTGTGAAGAAAGCTGAGCGCCAAAGAATTAATGCTTTTGAACTGTGGTGTTGGAGAAGACTCTTGAGAGTCCCTTGGACTGCAAGGAGATCCAACCAGTCCATCCTAAAGGAGATCAGTCCTGGTTGTTCATTGGAAGGACTGATGCTAAAGCTGAAATTCCAATACTTTGGCCACCTCATGCGAAGAGTTGACTCACTGGAAAAGACCCTGATGCTGGGAGGGATTGGGGGCAGGAGAAGAAGGGGACAAGAGAGGATGAGATGGCTGGATGGCATCACTGACTCAATGGATATGAGCTTGAGTGAACTCCGGGAGCTGGTGATGGACAGGGAGGCCTGGTGGGCTGTGATTCATGGGGTTAGAGTCTGACAGGACTGAACTGAACTGAAGTAAAAGAAACCAATCTGAAAAAGCTACATGTTGTATCATCCCAACTATGTTACATTCCTATGTTACATTGTTATTGAGTGCTGCACTCAATATGCCATAAAATTTGGAAAACTCAGCAGTGGCCATACAACTGGAAAAAGTTAGTTTTCATTCCAATCCCAAAGAAAGGCAATGCCAAAGAATGTTCAAACTACTGCACAATAGCACTCATCTCACACACTAGCAAGGTAATGCTCAAAATTCTCCAAGCCAGGCTTTAACAGTACGTGAACCAAGAACTTCCAGATGTTCAAGCTGGATTTAGAAAAGGCAGAAAAACCAGAGATCAAATTGCCATCCATTAGATCATAGAAAAAGCAAGAGAATTCCAGAAAAACATCTGCTTCTGCTTTACTGACGAAGCCAAAGCCTTTGACTATGTGGACCACAACAAACTGTGGAAAATTCAAGAGATGAAACACCAGACCATCTTACCTGCCTCCTGAGAAATCTGTCAAAAAGTAACAGTTAGAAGCGGACATGGAACAACAAATTGGTTCCAAATTGGGAATGGAGTACATCAAAGATGTATATTATCACCCTGCTTATTTAACTTATGTGCAGAGATCATGAGAAGCGCTGGGCTGGATGAAGCACAAGCTGGAATCAAGATTGCCAGGAGAAATATCAATAACCTCAGATATGCAGATGACACTACCTTTATTGCAGAAAGCAAAGAAGAACTGAAGAGCCTCTTAATGAAAGTGAAATGGGAGAGTGAAAAAGTTGACTTAAAACTCAACATTCAAAAAATGAAGATCATGGCATCCAGTCCCATCACTTCATGGCAAACAGATGGGGAAACAATGGAAACAGTGACAGACTTTATTTTCTTGGGCTCCAAAATCACTGCAGATGGTGACTACAGCCATGAAACTAAAAGACGCTTGCTCCTTGGAAGAAAAGGTATGACCAACCTAGACAGCATATTAAAAAGCAGAGAAATTACTTTGCCAACAAAAGTCTGTCTAGTCAAGGCTATGGTTTTTTCAGTAGTCATGTATGGATATGAGAGTTGGACTATAAAGAAAGCTGAGCACTGAAGAATTGATGCTTTTGAACTGGGGCGTTGGAGAAGACTCTTGAGAATCCCTTGGACTGCAAGGAGATCCGACCAGTCAATCCTAAAGGAACTCAGTCCTGAATATTCATTGGAAGGACTGTTATGCTGAAGCTGAAACTCCAATACTTCGGCCACGTTATCCAAAGAACTGACTCACTGGAAAATGATACTGGGAAAGATGGAGGGCAGGAGGAGAAGTGGGCGACAGAGGATAAGATGGTGGGATGGCATCACCGACTTGATGGACACAGTTTGAGCAAGCTCCAGGACTTGGTCATGGACAGGGAAGCCTGGCGTGCTGCAGTCCACGGGATCACAGAGTCGGACACGACTAAATAACTGAACTGAACTGATGTTACATTCCGAAAAAAAAAAAACACCACCAAACTGTGGAAACCGTAAAAAGATCAGTGGTTGCCAGGTGTTCTGAGGGAGCGAGAAAAGGATAAACAGGTGAAGTGTGGGAGATTTTTAGGCCAGTGAAGCGATTCTGTATGACACTTAAAGGTAAAAACATTGTGCATTTGTCAAAACTCCGAATTATACAATACAGAGTGAGTCCTGTAACAAATGTGTCACTCTAATACAAGATGTTAACAACAAAAGAAATGGGAGTGGGGAGCTTTCAGTACTTTCCGCACAATATTTCTGTAAATATAAAACTACTCTGAAACATAAAAATTCATTTTTTAAAAAAGTGGTAGAACCATACTTCAAAAAAGTCAATTTTACTGAATCTTCATTTTGTAAAACAAATCCCAGACACATTCTACCAAAGAATCAATTAAGTCTGCTAAATTAAGTTTGCTTATTTATCTTTCCATAAAAATATTTCCTTTTTAAACCTACACAATCATGCTTTAAACTTAACTTGCCTCCCTTTTAATCCAAATATCCTGCCAGAATTTGCCTCCAGATAAAATGTGAAATCCTACCCCCACAATGAACATATATCTGCCTGCACATGTTTGCATTCACACACTATCACCACACTATGAATGTATGTGCCCTTCTCTCTTAAGTCTTTATCCAGTGTCAAGAATACAGTTTTCATGATTTTCTATGACAAAATTCTTAACTAAATGGTCCTTTTCCCAAGACATATACGAGGTAAAATTTTAATGGGGAGAAAATACAAAATTAATTCAGTAAACTGAATAAGTTACTAAGCCCTGGGATGAGCTGGTGGAAAACTTCTAAAAGAAAACACTCAGCGTCTCCATTTGATTCCCAGACAATGAGAAAGCATGGGTGCTCAGTGAGGTGAGTACTGGTATGGCCTTGCTGGGGCAACGGGCATGGAAAATGACTTTTGGTAATTGTGTGGAAACTACTTAACAGCTTTCATCTCTCACCCAAAATGCTTTCTTCCTCATCTCTGAAATGCTGATTCTAAACAGATGGTGTGATCATCTCTTAAAGACATTCAAGCCAAGAAAACAAGCAGTGAAGCTTATTTCCAATCATTAGTACATTTGACTGGAAAATTTTATGAAATACAAGACATTTCTAGGCAATTGTTTTTCCGAACAAATCAAATATTTATGAAGGGCCTGCTACGTTTTTTTAGATAAATGAGAAATGGTTTCTGCTTTCTAAGGGTTTGGGTCTAGTGGAGACCAAAGCCATTTTGCCAACTCCCAGTAAAAACAAAAACCAAAAGTCACCGAGGACACTTACAAAAGAAAGAGGAATCAAGAAACAATCTGGGTATCTTTGGTAATCCAGTGGAGAGATCAGTGTTTTCATATCACTGAGGGAAAAACTATATAAATTCTTAGGAACGATCATTTTCTCCAAAGAGTGCTCATCTTCCTTAACCTGAATTTTTCCGCAAAATATGTAAACTAAATTCTACCTGTGTAGAGGAACAAACTAGAAAAGAAAAACAACTCTTCAGAGAACACAAGGATATGCACAAGCAGGACAGTTAACCTGCTCTTATTGCAGGGTACATGCTCAGTTCAGTTCAGGCGCTCAGTCGTGTCCGACTCTTTGCGACCCCATGAATCGCAGCACGCCAGGCCTCCCTGTCCTGATTCTAGTAAATATAACCCAGGGTACATGCTCAGACTGGGTTATATTTACTAGAATCAAAGAACTAAGGGTACAAGTTGGTCTAAATATTAAACTAATACGGGAAGGCATGTGTACAGTATGTTTGTGTCATAGGCCATGTGCAAAAACTGGCCCATTTACAGAAATATATCAAGTCATTCAAAACCAGAATTGTTGGCTCTAATTTCTGATGAATAAACAAACCCCACCCAAGTGGAATATGGTTCTGCTTCCTTTCAAATGAACCAAAGCACTAAAAGAGCTTAATGTTCCATAAGTATCTTCCAATGGGTTTCTGTGTTCTACTTACTTGTTAACTCTAAGCACAGATGTCATAAGTGCATTTCTAATGCATCATTTTTAATTGGATATTAGTGTTTTTATACAACACTGTATCTAATCTGAAAATCACAGATATATCCATCTATTTGTAAGCACATACACTCCTTTTTATGCATCTTTATAAAGATAGTGATGGGCGATGTTAAAGATCCATTTCAGAATAACAGACCAATCTGTAAATGACATATTAGACAATTTTCTTCTCATAGATTACACTGGAGCCAAAAAGGGTTAGGCAAAAGTTGTCAAAGCAGGGTCCAGAAAACATGAGGGTTCCTAAAAGACCATTTCAGAGTCTGTGAGATCAAAAATATTTTTATAATACTACTAAGCTGCTATCTCCCCTTTTCACTCTCATTTTCTCATAATTGTATAGTTGACTTTTCCAGAGTAAGATCTATGATATCACAGCAGACTGACTGCAGAAGTAAATGTGTAGATTCAGCTGTCTTTTGTTAACCCACACATTATCAATAGATATACTCTAAATTCTTTGAGATCTTTAAAATTTTTAGAGTATAAAGGGGACTTGAGTGATTTAGGGCATTATTCATCTATTAGTTTTTCCACCAAAAGTGGAAACAGTTAACAATCTGAAAAAAAAGTTTTAGATCTATGGCAGTTGTCCTGTAAGTTAACAAATTTGCTTCAAAATGTCATTTACAGGTTATTTCTATTGTACCTATCCCTACTTGACCACTAAGAAAGTGTAAAACTTTCCTTAGAAAATATTTAATCCAATCCAGTAATAGACTCAGTAGCAACATCAGACCTAGAACCCAGGTCCAGCTAAGAAGATAAAGTGAAGTGAGTGAAAGTCACTCAGTCGTACCCAACTGTTTGCAGCTCCATGGATTATACAGTCCATAGAATTCTCCAGGCCAGAATTCTGGAGTGGGTAGCTGTTCCCTTCTCCAGGGGATCTTCCCAACCCAGGAATCAAACCGGGATCTCCTGCACTGCAGGCAGATTCTTTACCAGCTGAGCTACCAGGGAGGACCAAGGAGATAAAGCAAATATATACATAATAATAAAACAAGGAGTTCTGCTTTTGAGATAAAAGAATAACAAAGTTTAACAAAATATAAGTTTGACCTAACAAACTGGTCCTGCTGCAAGTAACTGCTATAGCTGCTAAGTAAAATGCAAAAAGCTACTATTTGAGGGTTCTAAAGATTGATCAGTGGCAGCCAGATTCAGGGATAAACTCAGAACCTGGTGACACTCGGGGTGAAATGCTCTCTTTCTGTTACTTTGCTCGGAGAGTGAAACACCAACACAAAGACTACTACCATTCCGTCAAGAGGAACGAGAGAAAAGAAATTAGGAAATCCAGGTCACCAGAATGGAGGGAGCTGGAGAATGGGACACCTCTAATTCTGTGTAAATTCCATCTGAGGAGTGCTCTGGTGGTAGCGTGGATAAGACTGCCTGCCAATGCAGGCGACACAGGTTGGATCCCCGATCTGCGAAGATTCCGCACGCCACATGTAGGGCAACTAAAGCCCATGAGCCACAGCTCTGGAAGCCCACATACTCCAGGGCCTAGGAGCCCCAGCTACTAAGCCTGTGTGCTGCAACAAGTGAAGCATGCCCAGGCTCCACAACAAGAGAAGCCATCACAATGTGAAACCCATGCACCGCAATGAAGGAGCCCCCACTCACAGCAACCAGAGAAAGCCCAAGCACAGCAACAAAGACCCAGCGTAACCAAAAATAAACTTAAAAATTTTTTTAATTCAATCTGAATCCTAAATCATATAGGCATGAGACAACAGAGAGCAGCTGTGCCTAAGGATGAGAGTACTGAACTGAAATCTAAGGCAATGTCCACTGTAGGCCTAACCAAGTTAACTACCTGCTAAAATGAAAACATCAATATCTGAAGCAAAGCAACCAAATCCAGAGATTCCACAAAACTATATCCACAATGTCCAGGGTGTGCAATACTACCCAATAAACAAAAAGCCAGGAAAACGTGACTCACTCTCTTGGGAAAAGACTATCCACATAGGACAACTCTGAGATGACCGAGATGTTAAAGTTATCAGACATAGACTGTGAAGTCACTATTATAAATGCACTGTGCTTAGCTGCTCAGTCGTGTCTGACTCTTTGTGATGCCACAGACCACAGCCCACCAGGTTCCTCTGTCCATGGGGTTTCTCCAGGCAAGAATACTGGAATGGGTTGCCATGCCCTCCTCCAAGGAATCTTTCCCACCCAAGGACTGAACCCAGATCTCCAGCACTGCAGGCAGATTCTTTACCACTGAGCCACCTGGGAAGCCCACTATTATAAACATGCTAAGTAGAAAAAAAAAGTTAAATATTAGGTTGGTGTAAAGGTAATTACGGTTTTGGATCCTGAATATCATTGTAACTAGGCTCAAACACATCTTTATTAATCAAAACAGGAACCATTACCATCAACACATTTTTGCCAATGAGAAAGAAGTTTGTTTTTCCTGTAGTATAAAGTATAAAAACCCTTGCTTCAGGATTCAATTAACTCCTGGAAAGCCTTTTGTGCATTCTGTTGGTTAAAGAAGCATTTTCCCTACAAAATGTGGTTGAGATGCTTGAAGAAGTGGTAGTCAGTCGGCTAGAGCGCAAGTGAATATGGCAGATGAGGCAAAACTTCATAGCCCAATTCGTTCAACTTGTGAAGTGCTGGTTGTGCAACGTGAGGTCAGGCATTGTCTCAGACAAGAACTGGACTCTTTCTGTTGATCAGTGCTGGCTGCAGGCATTGCAGCTTTCAGTGCATCTCACTGATTCGCTGAGCATACTTCTCAGGTGTAACGGTTTCACTGGGATTCAGAAAGCTGCAGTGGATCACAGAGGCAGCAGACCACCAAACAGCGACCATGACCCTTTTACTGATGCGAGTCTGGCTTTGGGGAGTGCTTCAGAGCTGCTTCTCTGTCCAGCCACAGAGCTAGTCATTGCTGGTTGTCCCATAAAATCCATTTTTTGTCTCATATCACAATTTGATCAAGAAACAGTTCATTGTTGCATAGAATAAGAGATGACACTTCAAAATGACAATTTTTTGGATCTGTGGTCAGCTCAAGAGGCACCCACTTATCAAGCTTATTCACCTTTCCAATTTGCTTCAAATGCCAAATGACCATAGGATGATCAACGCTGAGTTCTTGGGCAACTACCTGTGTAGCTGTAAGGGGATCAGTTTCAGTGATCCTCTCAGTTGGTCACTGTCAACTTCTGATGGCCAATCACTGCCCTCCTCATCTTCAAGGCTCTCATCTCCTGTGCAAAACTTCTTGAACCACCACTTCACTGTATGTTGGTTTTACAATTTCTGGGCCAAATGAGCTGTTGATGTTGTAAGTTGTTTCCACTGCTTTCTGACCCATCTTGAACTCAAATAAGAAAATTGCTCAATTTTGCTTTTTGTCTAACATCATTTGCAAAGTCTAAAATCCATATAAAACAAACAACAAGTAATAACTCATTAGCAAAAAACATAAACCAAGAAATTCACATTAAAATGATGTACAACATGACATTTAAGAATATGTATCAATATCAAATGGAAAATTTCAACAATGCAAAACTGTAATTACTTTTGCACCAACCTAATATTTTCATACTGAGTAAAAAGACATGAAATCTTGGCAGAGTAAAAATGTTAAAAATCCAGGAGAATTCTGCTACTAATCAAGATGTAATAAGCCAAAGGAACACTGCCTAACTAATTTTTCCAGGCTACCATAATCCTAACACCATTCTAACAAATACCGTTCTTAAACCACTGCATCCCAATACCCTAAAGGACTGTAGGCACAAAAACTCTTAAATTATTACCAGATCAAATCAAGAAAGGTAAAAAAAAATTATACTATATATTGTAACCAGAAATGCAATGTTAGTTAAACACTTGAAATGAAATCAATGCAGTTCACAGAATCAAGAAGAAAATGTTATGATCATTTATTTCAATAGATGTAGAAAAAGCATTTGATAAAATTCAACATCGTTCACGACAAAAATTCAGAAATTAGAGATAAGAAGGAACTTCTGAAAACCAATAAAAAGCATTGCTAACCTTCTACTTAATGAAGAAAGCATGGATCATTTCCCTTTATGATTAGAAAGAAGTAAAGGATCTCCTTGTATCACTTTTATTCAGCACTGTACTGTATGTCCTGCTGCTGCTGCTGCTAAGTCGCTTCAGTCATGCCCGACTGTGCGACCCCATAGATGGCAGCCCCCCAGGCTCCTCCATCCCTGGGATTCTCCAGGCAAGAACACTGGAGTGGGTTGCCATTTCCTTCTCCAATGCGTGAAAGTGAAGTTGCTCAGCCGAGTCCAACTCTTTGCGACCCCATGGACTGCAGCCTACCAGGCTCCTCCATCCATGGGATTTTCCAGGCAAGAGTACTGGAGTGGGGTGCCATTGCCTTCTCCACTGTATGTCCTAATTATTGAAATAAGGCAGAAAATTTAAGTGTATAAAGTAATCCAAGTTTGCAGATATGATTGTTTATATAGAAAATCCCAAGAAATCTACAAAATAACTACTAAAATTTAAAAGTTAATAAGATTGCAAGATGCAAGGTAACTAACTTAAACTGAATTGTATTCTTATATATTTGCAGTAAATAAATGAGAAACAAAATTTCAAAACATTCCCACTTACAATAATGCCAAAAACAAATAAAAAGCCTCCCATAAAATACTTAGGAAAAACACGAATAAAAGATGCCCAGAATCTGTCAGTGAAAGCTGCAGAATATTATTGAGAGAATTAAAGAAAAAAATAAAAATGCCATGTTCATGGATTGGAGAACTTGATATTGTTAAGACTGCAATTCTCCACAAATTGATCTACAAATACTGAACAAATTTCCAGTAGGCTTTTTCTTTTTTTGGTAGAAAGTGATAAGTTGATTCTCAAATTCACTTGTAAATACAAAGAACCTAGAAAACCCACGGGAATTGTTCAAAAAGAACCAAGTTGGAGAACTTACTTCATCTGGTTTTAAGATGACAAAGATATAATAATATAATAGTAAGGGAGTTTGGTACTGGTAAAGGGCAGACATTAGATCAATGGATCAAAATAGAGAATCCAGAAATAAATGCACTCATATATGGTCAATTGACTTAAGACAAACTTTCAATTTAATTAAATGGGGAAAGGAAAGACTGGTCAAGAAATGATGCTAAATCAACCAGACATTCATACAGAAAAAGTTACCCCACTTAACTCATTAAAAAAAAAACAACAACAACTTAAGATGGATCATAGATCTAAATGTAAAGCCCCAAACTATAAAATTTCTAGAAGAAAATACCAAAGAAAATTTATATGACCTGGGGTTAGGCAAAGACTTCCTAGAAAGAACACAAAAAGCCCTAAACACAAATTTTTAAAAATACACTGGATTTCATCAAACTTTAAAACTTTTGCTCTTTAAAGCATCATTAAGAACACAAAAAGGCAAGCCACAAACTTCAAGAAAATATTCCCAACACACATACCAGATAAAGGATTTGTATCCAAACACACATACACAATGCCCACATGGTCTTTAACCACAGCATATGAAGACAAAAACCTATTTAAAAATGAGGGGAAAAATATAACCTCCTTACCAAGTACACAAGGACCAAAAAAGTAAGCAAATAAATTGTACTAATGGTTTCTCACTATCAGAAAAAGATATTACAATAAACACAATGAAGGGAAAGACCAGAATAAACTCTGTGGAGTTTGAGTTGAGTATATTGGTATGAACTCATGTTAATTTTAATACATAGAGAGACAGATATTTGTGTATACCAGTTCTGTGCACTGAGAGGGCCTAGGAGCAGTTACAACTCAACTGCAATGGCACACCCGTGCCCAGCTCTTATTTCTAAATATCATTATTCAGTGAAATGAACAGGACTCCTAGGAGAAATGGCTGAGTCTAGGGCTGAGACCAGGATCACATAGTGCGAGAAATTAAGAATCTGCTGTAAAAAGCAAAAAAACATAAAAGAAGAGATGAGGGCAAAAAGACACAGAAGCCAGCTTGACAGAACTCTCAATGCCACAGCTGAAACAAGAAAACAAATAACATTGTATTAGATTGCAACCTAAAGTATAAAATATATAGATAAAATCCATACTAATGATTAAATGATTGAATAAATAAATAAATGAGTGGGGGAAGAAAGGACCAATCTTTCTCACAAAGAATTCCAAATAATGCGTTAAGATTATCTCCCCTCCAGGAGGTGGAGCTGAAGTCCCCTCTTCTTGAATGGAGGCCAGGTTGAGTACCTTGCTTTCCAAACACTAAGGACAGAAAGAGAACTTTAGAGTGCGTAAACGTAGGAGACATTACTTTTAACCAAGGGATCAAGGTTACTATCAGCAGTGATTAGTCATGATTTAAAAGTAGGAAAGAACGAAAAATTGTCAGAGATCAGAGAAGCCCAGGAAGCCATGATGACTAAATAAATGTGGCGTCCTGGACTGGATATTGGAATCCCCCCCAAAAAAGACATTAGAACCGAGTTTAATTGCAACAAAACATCAGACAAACCCCAATCAAGGGATAGTATATAGAACAGCTAACCAAGTAATCCTTAAAACTGTCAAGCTCATAAAAAAAAAATCAGTATAAAGAATTTCCACAACCAAAGAGTCTAACAAAGCATGACTACTAAAAGCAATATGGTTTTCTGGATGGGATTCTGGAACAGAAAAGGTACATTAAGGTAAAAATTAAGGAAATCTGGAAGGAAAGGCAATTTGACAATATCCAAGACATTTAAGCAAAAGAAATTAAAATGATAACAGCAGAAATTTCTTAGAAAACATAATTATGTGCCACCAAAATTATGTTGGACATTGATGACAAGATGTCAAAGTTCAGGAAGTATGAACCTAATATTTTCTAACAGTTAATTATATCTGATCTTAGAAGGTAATCTAATTTCTTTCTACATCAAATATGCCTTCTGACTGTATTTATACTTAGACTAAAATTAATTCTTATACATTGAAAATGAATGGGTTGAAGAACAAGGACCTTGGGCCAATTTGGAAAGGGAATGAAGGAAAAAAGGTAATAGTAACGGCTTCTAATTTATTACAGACAAATCTCACAGTAGGTAACAAATATTACTTCTTGAAAAAGTCAAGGAAACCAAAATTTCTGACTCTGTCTAATGATCATAGGAAACTTGCTTACTTTCTTTAGGTCTCATTTTTCTGTTCCTTAAAAAGATATTACACTAGATTTATTCTTACATCCAAAAAATATTTACTGAGCACACCTACTGTGAGTCCACCACTACACTGGAAAATACAGCCATGAGGAGGAAAAAAAAAAAAAAAGACAAAACTCCCTCTCCTCACAGAGTTTAGAGAGACAAAATACATATGTAAAGTGTATAGCATGTTAAACGTTTATATTTTTATGGAGCAAATCAAAGGAGGGAAGGGAACAGAATGTACCAGTAAGGTATGGTTTTAAGTGAGGTGGAACTAGATTTCTAGGTCCACTTTCAGTTCAAAAATCCCATGATTTTGTTCTATGTTGACTTCGCCGCGTAAAAACACACAGTGAACCTCTGAACCTGAGCTCTTTAAACTCCTACATTCTATCATCTTGCTCTGCATGTCACCACTTATATTTTAGAAAAAAAGGATTAAACATACATTTTTCCATACTGAGACAAAGCATATGCTGCCACTTAATGAAATAAGTAATTTCCCAGTCTTGCCTTGGGAGAGGAAAATAAGAAAAAACCTAGCAGTTTCTCACCAGACAAAGGCTCTAAAAATGTGGTATTTTTGTACACTATAGAAAGGATTAAAATTAGCTATTTTTTCCTCCACCTCCAATATATTTGTGGCCTGGAGTTTGGCCCTTTTGGGGGCCTGAGTTACAGGAGGGGGTTTAACAGCTTCTCCAAAGTGGAAGATTTTCCACAGGCAAGAAAAGTCATATGAATAACAAGTAATATTACCATAGTTATTGCAGCTACTACATTTTGCATGCCGGCCATGTACAGGCACAGAACTAGCCATTTTTTATATTAGGTTCAGTTACATGACACTGCCATTTGTAGGTCAAAATCATCAGTTTTATATAGATTAAATACTTTATCATCCCCTAATTTCAAATTCCATGAAAAAAAACCTGTGTAGGTTAATTGCTTTTCTATAGTTAATCCCCTGAATAATTATGTCAGGCAAATCTTACAGGTAATGGAACTTTTATTTGGGGACATAAAGAGCTTTTGCCAAATTGGTAGTGCTGCGAATGACAGCTGGAATATACTGCCTATTCACGTTACTGAGTTTGTGCAAACAAATACTTAAAAGGTTTTTCCTTCAGACTTAATTTGAGGATTTGAGTTTTAGGTACCATTACCCATAGCATGGGCTTCCCAGCGGTGTCAGTGGTAAAGAACCTGCCTGTCAATGCAGGAGACATAAGAGACGCGGGTTCAATCCAGGGGTCGGGAAGATCCCCTGGAGGAGGGCACAGCAACCCACTCCAGTATTCTTGCCTGGATATTCCATGGGGAGAGGAGCCTGATGGGCTACAGTCCACAGTGTTGCAAAGAGTAGGACATGACTAAAGCTACTAATTCTAATAAGAATGCACTCACAATGACAGCACAAATTTCTTCAAAAGCTACCATTAGCACTGTGACTTCACTTCTAGTGAAGTTCCATCTATTGGTTATACTCACTATTCTACTTAAAAAGAATCTTCATTCCACTAGGAAGAGTATAAAGCAACCCCTAAATTATGCTAGTATCTTAAATCTGTCTATTTGGGTTGGGATTTCTATTCTTTGGAAACATCTCTTTAACAGAATCTTTCCCGAAAGAGAACACTGTCTGTAAACTAATTTACTAAATTCAATCCAAATAATTTTTAAAATTTTAAAAGCAGATTAGTCTCTATATTTTTTTCTCCTTCTGGCAGCTATTTTTCATTCATTATATAGTTTGTGTCTGTACAGTCTGAGTTCATATTTATGAGACATTACTAAAATAGCTTTTGATTATCTTCTAAGTAACTGCATGTAATCTAAAGTTTCAATTAGCACAAAAAGGCACTTTGTATCGTACACTATTAGCAGATGTGAAAGTTGATTTCTAACATTTAAATACTAACAGAAGTCTCACTGAAACATTAAGGGGGAAAAAAACTACCTGCAGGTTTTTGGAGGAGTGGAGAAAGAGAGAAATTAATACAAGAAGAATATGATGATCACACTTAGAAATCAAGGAATTTAAAGACGTTAATATATAAAAACCTACCAGCCCATTGTTTGTAGATGTGAGTCTTAGTTTTTCTTCAATTTCCTTTCCAATTTTCTGAACAGTTACCTGAGTCTGTTTAATTGCACACTGGGCTCTATGAAGCCTAGAAATAAAAGTTGTAGAAAAATTTAAGTGAGTTAACTATAAACTCAACCCAGAGCCACAGGCATAAATGGAACAAAATGAGAACAAAGTTTCCAGGATAAACACAATAATGAACTCAAACTGATCATTTCACAATTCTCTAGCATATTTAAAACAGGGAAATAACAGAGGTTACAGTATGTTCTAAAAACACCCTTTTTATGCCCTCCTGACTGCCTGTGACATATTGAGAGCTAAAATGAAGAACTCATGGGAATCTGAGAGACCTCAGAAGATAATCTGATTGAATCCTATCACTTTAAAGATAGGAAACTTGAGGCCCAGAGATATTAACTGCATTAGTAAAGGCACTAAAAAAATATCACTGCTATGAAGGCTATTACTTATGGGTATCCAGAAATAAATAAATTAATGATAATTCCAAGAAGACTGAATTAAAGCAGCAGACCTTTTGAAATAAGGAACACTGAAAAATTAAGAGCTATTTTTTTGTTGTTGTTTTAATTATGGGTTTGTGCTTTTCTTGGCATCTGTCTTCAAATATAGCTTATATATTTTGTATACATGTACCTATTTAAAATGTTCAAATTTTCTTAATTCACAGATGACATGATTTTCATGTAGAAAATCATTAGGAATCCACAAAACAACTACAAAAACTAATAATGTTACAGACACAAGTTCAATAAACATTCAGTTATATTTCTGTATGTGGGTCAATAATTTCACAATTACAATCAAAATCACAATAGGCTTTGTGTGTGTGTTTCTTTTTGTAGAAATGAAGAAGCTGATACTACTAATTATATAGAAAAACAAAGAATCTAGAAGAGATAAACCAATCTTTAAATCTGCCAGATTTCAAGACTTCCTTTTATATAAAGCTACACAATTAAACAATATGGTACTAGTGTAAGGATCAAGGATGGGCTTCCCTGGTGGCTCAGACAGTAAAGAATCCGCCTGCAATGCAGGAGATCCCGGTTCAGTTGCTGGATCAGGAAGATCCCCTGGAGAAGGGATAGGCTAACCGTCCAGTATTCTTGGGCTTCCCTGGTGGCTCAGTTGGTAAAGAATGTGCCTGTAGTGCAGAAGGCCTGTGTTCAATCCCTGGCTTGGAAAGATCCCCTGGAGAAGGGAACAGCTACCCACTCCACTATTCTGGCCTGGAGAATTCCATGGACAGAGGAGCCTTGAAGGCTATAGTCCATGGGGTCACAAAGAATCGGACATGACTGAGCGATTTCACTATAAGGATCAAAAAAATAGATCAATGGAACAGAATAAAGAGTATACAAACAGACCTACACATATATGGTCAATTGGTTTTGGACAAACGAATGGAGGGAGACTAATGGAAAAGGAAAATTTTTTAAACAAATGGTGCTAGAAACACTGGATAGGGAAAAAATGAATTTCATTCCCAACCTCACAGCACACACAAAAAATTAACTCAAGAATATCATAGTAAATATAAAAGCTAGAATCATAAAAACTGTAGAAGAAAACAAAGGAGAAACTCTTGCAACCTTGGGATAGGCAAAGATTTCTTAGAGAAGACACAAAAGCACTAACCATAAAATTAAAAATGAATAAATTAGGCATTGCCAAAATAAAAAAAAAATCTCTGTTCATCTAAAGATGCCATTAAGAAAATATAAAAGTGGTCCATGGACCAAAAGGAAATACTTACAAAATATCAATTTGACAAAGTACTATGCTTAGAGTATATAAAGAACTCTTACATATCAGTAACAAAGAGACAACCTAATTAAAAATGGGCCAAAGAGGGAAACACTTCACAAAAGAAGATATAAAAGAGCCCGTACTCTGCGACAAGAGAAGCCACCGCAATGAGGAGCCTGCTCATCACAACTAGAGAAAACTCACACGCATCAATGAAGACCCAGCACAACCAAAAATAAATTATGAAAACTGTAAGATATAAGACAATAAGCACAGGAAAATGTGCTCAAAATCTTAGTCATTACGGAAATTAAAATTGAAATTGTAATGCAATACCATTCATACCTGACAGGATAACTAAAATTAAAATAACACCTAATGCTAGAAGGATGTGGAGCAACTCGGACTTGCACGCACTGGTGGTAAAATAGTGTCATCACTTTGGAAAACTGTTTCTTATAAAGTTATACAAACATCTAACCTGTGACACAGTATTTCTACTCCTTACTATTTACTCAAGAAATATAAAAAGATATTCACAAGAAGATATTTATAAGAACGTTCACAGAAAACAACCCAAATGTCCATCAAACAGAATTAATAAGCCAACTGTGGTATACTCATATCCTGAAATTCTACTCAGCATTAAAAAGGGAACACAACACTGATATACACAACAATATGAATGACCCTCAAAACATCAGGCTGAGTGAAAAAACGCAGGAAAAAAAAGTACACACTATATGATTCCATTTAAACAAAGTTCAAGAACAGGTAAAACCAATCCACGATGACAGAAATTTAGAGCGGCTGGTTGCCTGTGTCAGGCAGGACTGACTGGGAGAGACCAAGGGAATAAAGCAACTATCTGAAGTGATGGAAATGTTTCATCTCTTGGTTGAGGTGAGAGGTGCACAGGTACACACAGAATTTAAACTTAAGATCTAAGTATTTCACTGTAAGGAAGTTTTACTTCAGTTTTTAAATGAATAAAACCGGTGAACTCTCCTAACCTAAAAGTTACCCTGTAGAGGAGGATGTTAATTTTGTGAGGGAGTTGATAACATCAATACCTCTGCCAACATTACTATTATGACACTTTGCACTAAGAAGAGTCAAGACATTATCGGCACTTTCAGAAACCGCCTGACAGTCAGTGAGGACTTCTCAGGTGATCTAAAAAGGAGCAACTCTTCTGAGACTGCTCATGAGATCAGTTCTTTTGCAACTTCCTCGAGACCCCAAAGGAATCCAATAGAGGAGACTCTTCTCCATCCCACTGACTCTTGCTCTGTGTGTGTAGGTGTGCACTCTCTTAAGAGCAATGCTCTTCTATAAAGGTGACTAAAGAAATATGAAACCAAGGAAAGGCCCTTTGTGATGTGGCCCCAGCCTCATTTTCTGCTGTTCTTACCTGGCACACACAACTCCAACAACACTGAATGACTAGCAACTCTCCAAACACATCATGCCATTTCTTCCTTCTGTACCTTTGAGTGAGCTGTTCTATCTGCCTACAAGTTTCCCTCACTCTTAACAGACAAGTACACCCCTAAATCCACTAAGTGGCAGCTCAAGTATACACTCTCCTCCAAAGGCCTTCCCCAACTATCCCAGACAGGCAGAGGTACTTCTTCCTATGGGGATCCACGGCATCATACACACACTAACACTAACAAAGATTATAGAACCACAGTTTACGGCAACTGTCTATTGCCTTTTCTATTTCTTTACTAGATCCTTCTGAGAAAAAGCAATCCCACTTCTGGGCATACACACCGAGGAAACCAGAATTGAAAGAGACACATGTACCCCAATGTTCATTGCAGCACTGCTTATAATAGCCAGGACATGGAAGCAACCTAGATGTGCATCAGCAGATAAATGGATAAGAAAGCTGTGGTACATATATACAATGGAGTATTACTCAGCCATAAAAAAGAATACACTTGAATCAGTTCTAATGAGATGGATGAAATTGGAGCCAATTATACAGAGTGAAGTAAGCCAGAAAGAAAAACACCAATACAGTATACTAACACATATATATGGAATTTAGAAAGATGGTAATGATAACCCTGAATGTGAGACAGCAAAAGAGACACAGATGTATAGAAAGGACTTTTGGACTCAGAGGGAGAGGGAGAGGGTGGGATGATTTGGGAGAATGGCACTGAAACATGTATACTATCAGGTAAGAAACGAATCACCAGTCTATGTTCGATACAGGATACAGGATGCTTGGGGCTGGTGCACGGGGATGATCCAGAGAGATGATATGGGGTGGGAGGTGGGAGGGGGGTTCAGGATTGGGAACTCATGTACACCCGTGGCGGACTCATGTCAATATATGGCAAAACCAATACAGTATTGTAAAGTAAACTAGAGTAGAAATAAAAATTAAAAAAAAAAAAGAAACAAACACGTTTTTTCATTTACATTCCCAGTGCTTAGCACAGAATGTAGCACAAAACATATTGCTGACTGTCGACTAATGCCTGTATATAAAAGTACAGTCCCCAAATTTTGATTATTTTTATTGATATTGATATACTGATGCTGGGAAAGATTGAAGGCAAAGGAGAAGAGGGCAACAGAGGATGAGATGGCTAGACAGTACCACTGATTCAACGGACGTGAATCTGAGCAAACTTCAGGAGACAGTGAAGGACCGGGAAGCCTGGCATGCTGCAGTCCATGGGGTCGCAAAGTGTCGGACAGGACTTAGTGACTGAACAACAATGGATATCAGTGAAAGAGTTAAAAGATTAAAGTGATAGTTTTCTATAACTTCAAAATATATTCAAAAGAAAAATCACATAAATTAAAGACCATTCATTCTGGCAAGAAACAAGCAATTTCTACTAAAAATGTTATCAGAATTCTAATTTGATAGGCATTATCAACCCAGAGTAGAAATCAACAAAATAACCTGTTACTTTAAAAGGAGGGAAAATGCTGCCTAAAACTCACTAGTACTATGCAAACAACCTTGTCAAATGGTAAAGACTTTAA
Organism: Ovis aries; assembly: GCF_016772045.2. NCBI lineage: Eukaryota > Metazoa > Chordata > Mammalia > Artiodactyla > Bovidae > Ovis > Ovis aries. Next base: position 54,131,936 of record NC_056068.1, on the reverse strand, counting down.
AAATAAAAATGATTCATGACCATAATTAATGTATGACTTCAACTATTTGGCTCTCACTGCCCCAGACGCTTTCTGATCTTACCTTAGGGGCTTAAAACACACAGACAGAGTCACATTTCCTCCAATCTTCAGTGTTATCCAAACAGACTTTCAGAGCCCCTACTACATCAAGACAGAGCTAATAATGTCCCCCCTTTCAAACTCAACAGAAGAATAAAAGTTTGACATGTTTTAGGCTTTCAAACATAATATGGGACATCCTGATTCCCCTGGGGGTGAGGAGGTGAAGAACTGACAAGAAAAGAAACAACTGCTTTACCTCCAAACCAACTGCTTTAGCCAGTTTCAGAGGAATGTCTCTTGGTTTTGTGAACTGTAAAATGGTACTATATAGAAATACAAACCATCCAGTCATCTGGGTGATTACTCAATACCAACACGAAGACTATCAAGTAGCTGCTTGACAGGTATTCTGGCTAGAGCAAATAGATACATGTTATCTCAATACGTTTTGAGATAATAGCAAAATGGAAAATGTACTAAAAATAATGTTTTGCAGCTAGATTTTGCTGTGAAAGTAAAGATACACAGAATAAAAGGTATTATGTCAAATAAATACTGAGCTCATACCTAGCAGATATTAACAATAATCTCAGCAAAGGAGAAGTAGGAAACAGTTTTTGTTGACTTAGTATCGATCATATCCCATCTAAATACTGCATTCAATTTTAAGATGTGGAGTGACAAATTAGAGCAACTAGAAAGTCAGTGAAGTATAGCTCCCTATGGCTTGCAGGGAGAGATGAAAAGGTAAAGAATACATGGGAAAAACAGGACTCTATTCAGAGAAATAGATATTTTTATCAATAATGACTTTGTATTCCATACGAAGGACGTTTGATTTTTATTTGTAAGGTATTAGGAAACTATTAAAAAGTTGTAAGCCAAGAAAGATTTAGTTACATTTGTATTTTAGAAAGATCTTACCTTCTGTAACTAGGTTACTGGGATACAGAGAAACAGACTATAAACAGGAAGGCTAGTATGAGGTTACTTTAATAGTCCTACCAAAAGTTTAGGCACTGTCCTAAACTAAAACAGGAACAGAAAGGATGATGTAGATGTGAAAAGTTAGAGAGGAGATACAAAAAATGATGCCTAAAAACAAATTACCAACATGAAGAACGTAAGAGAGAAACTGCCACCACAGATCCTATGGACATTTAAAAGGAATTAAAGGCAATTATGGACAATATGCCAATAAATTTAACAACGTAGATGAAATAGTTGTTTAAAAACCAAAAGTTCCCAAACCAAACAAATGAAACAGAAAACCTGAATAGCTGCTATCAGTTTAAAAAGCTAAATTTATCATTAAAAACCATCTCACATAGAAAACTACATTCAGATGGCTTCACTGATGAACTACTAGCCTTAATAAAAATCTTTCAAAGAAGAAGGAACACTTCTGGATTTGTTTTAACAGGTCAGGATAACCTTGATACCAAAACATTACAAGAAAATTATAGACAATACAAAAATCATTAATAAAATTAACAAATCAAATCTAGAAGTATATGAAAAAGATAATACATCTTGATCAAGTGGATTTATCTGAGGAATACAAGGTTGACTTAACATGTGAAAATCAATCATGACAGAATGAAAGACAAAAAGAAACCAATCATTATCTCAAAAGATGCTGCCCAAAGAGCATCTGGTAAAATTCGATACCTAATGATTTAAAACAAAAAAAACTCTCAACAAACTAAGGAAAAAGGAGAGCTTCCTCAACCTGATAAAGGGTTTATACAAAAAGTCTGCAGGTAATACCTGACTGAGTTCAGAAACAAGAAAAGATGTCTATTCTCACTACTCTATTCACCACTGTACTCAAGATTCAAGCCGTTGTAATAAGCTGATATTAAAAAGTCATAAACAAAGGAAAGGAAGAAGCAAAAATATCTACTCACAGATGCTATATGATTGTGTACATAGAAAAAAATTTTAATCTACAATCAAACTAATAATAAACTTAGCAAGAGGGACCTCCCTGGTGGTCCAGTGGTTCAGAATCCAACTTGCAGTGCAGGGGATGCAGGTTTGATCCTTGGTTTGGGAACTAAGATCACACATGCTATGGAGCAACTAAGCCTGTTCACTGCAACTGCTGAGCCTAGGCACCACAACTAGAGTGTCCACAGGCCACAACTAAAGATCCCACTCGGCGCAACAAAGACCTCACAGGAAGCAATGAAGATCTCACCAGGGTAACAATAATGCAATACAGCCAAATACATTTTTTAAAAAATAAGCAAGATTGCAAGATTCCAGGTTAATACAAATCAACTGGTTCAGTTCGGTCGTTCAGTTGTGTCCAACTCTATTCTTACATAATTTCAACAAATAACTAGGAACAAACCTAATAAAAGATGTGAAAAATCTGTACACTGAAAACTGGAAAACACTGCTGAGAGAAATTAAAAAACACCTAAACAAATACAGCCAAGTACTATTTCAAGGACTGGAGGTTAAGAAGTCAAGGCTTCTGATCTGGCAGGCAGGTTCTTTACCACTGTGCCACCTGGGAAGCACAGAGAACAGCATGGAGATTCCTTAAAAAACTAAAGTTGTCATATGATCCACCAATCCCACTCCTGGGCATATAAGCGAAGAAAACTCTAATTCAAAAAGATACATGCACCCAGTGTTTTCAGCAGCACTATTTACAACAGTCAAGACATGGAACAACCTAAATATCCATCAGCAGATGAATGGATTAAGAAAACGTAATACATATATACAGTGGAATATTAAGCAGCCATTAAAAAGTATGAATGCCATTTGCAGAAAAATGGATGGACCTACAGATTATCATACTAAGTGAACTCAGAAAGACAAAGATAAATATCACATGATATCACTTACATGTGTAATCTAAAAAGAATGATACAAATGAATGTTATTTACGAAACAGAAAGAGTCTCACAGACACACGAACCAATTTATGGGTTACCAAAGGGGAAATGGGATGGGAGGGACAAATTTGGAATTTGAAATTAACAGATACACACTCTATATATAAAATAAACAACAACCTATTCTATACCACAGAGTAAATAACTCAAATGTCCATCAACAAAATAATGTATAAGCAAACTGGTTTTTCACAGAAAAACCACTCACAGCGATAAAAAGGAACAAACCATTGACCTAGTTGTCTGACGAGGTTGTCTAACGAGGCCTTAAATAGTTGTGAAAAGAAGAGAGGCTAAAGGCAAAGCAGAAAAGGAAAGGTATGCCAATTTGAATTCAGAGTTCCAAAGAACAGCAAAGAGAGATAAGAAAGTCTTCCTCAGTGATCAGTGCAAAGAAATAGAGGAAAACAACAGAGTGGGAAAGACTAGAGATCTCTTCAAGGAAATTAGAGATATCTAGGGAACATTTCATGCAAAGATGAGCACAATAAACGATAGAAATGGTATGGACCTAACAGAAGCAGAAAATATTAAGAAGAGGTGGCAAGAATACACAGAACTATACAAAAAAGTTCTTCAAGACCCAGATAATCACAATAGTGTGATCACTCACCTAGAGCCAGACATCCTGGAATGTGACGTCAAGTGGGCCTTAGGAAGCATCACTACAAACAAAGCTAGTGGAGGTGATGGAATTCCAGTTGAGCTATTTCAAATCCTAAAAGATGATGCTGTGAAAGTGCTGTACTCAATACGCCAGCAAATATGAAAAAAAAGCAGTGGCCACAGGACAAGAAAAGATTAGATTTCATTCCAATTCCAAAGAAAGGCAATGCCAGAGGAAGTTCAAACTACCACACACTGCACTCATCTCACACGCTAGTAAAGTAATGCTCAAAATTCTCCAAGCCAGGCTTCAACAGTATGTGAACTGTGAACTTCCAGATGTTCAAGCTGGATTTAGAAAAGGCAGAGGAACCAGAGATCAAAGCTGCATCATCAAAAAAGCAAAAGAGTTCCAGAAAAACATCTCTTTCTGCTTTATTGACTAAGCCAAAGCCTTTGACTAACAGAAGTTTGTTGTGTGAATCACAACAAATTCTTAAAGAGAAGGGAATATCAAACAACCTTACCTGCCTCCTGAGAAATCTGTATGCAGGTCAAGAAGCAACAGTTAGAATTGGACATGGAACAATGGACTGGTTCCAAATCAGGAAAGGAGTATATCAAGGCTATATATTGTTACTCTGCTTATTTAACTTATATGCAGAGTACATCATGTGAAATGCTGGACTGGATGAAGCACAAGCTGGAATCAAGATTGCCAGGAGAAGTATCAATAACCTCAGATATGCAGATGACACCACCCTTATGTCAGAAAGCAAAGAACTAAAGAGCCTCTTGATAAAAGTGAAAGAGGAGAGTTAAAAAGTTGGCTTAAAACCCAACATTCAGAAAATCATGATGTTGAGATCATGGCATCCAGTCCCATCACTTTATGGGAAATAGATGGGGAAATAATGGAAACAGTGAGAGACTAAAGGGGGCTCGAAAATCACTGCAGACGCAGCAGCCATGAAGTTAAAGATGCTTGCTCCTTGGAATAAAAGTGATGACCAACCCAGACAGAATATTAAAAAGCAGAGACATTACTTTACCAACAAAGGTCCATGTAGTCAAGGCTATGGTTTTTCCAGTAGTCATGTATGGATGTGAGAGTTGAACCATAAAGAAAGCTGAGTGCTGAAGATTATTGATGCTTTTGAACTGTGGTGCTGGAGAAGACTCTTGAGAGTCCCTTGGACTGCAAGGAAATCCAACCAGTCCATCCTAAAGGAAATCAGTTCTGAATATGCATTGGAAAGACTGATGTTGAAGCTGAAACTCCAAAACTTTGGTCACCTGATGTGAAGAACCAACTCACTGGAAAAGACCCTGATGCTGGGAAAGATTGAAGGCACGAGGAGAAGGGGATGACAGGATGAGACGGCTAGATGGCATCACCGACTCAATGGACATGAATTTGAGTAAACTATGGGAATTGGTGATGGACAGGGAAGCCTGGCATGCTGAAGTCCATGGGGTTGCAAAGAGTTGGACTGAGCGACTGAAATGAGAACTGATCTATAAAACAATATGGATAAATTGCAAAAGTTTGCTGAACAAAAGTATACCATATGGTTCCATATATAAGAAGTTCAAGAACAGGAAAAGCTAATAAATGAGGAGGCAATAAGAACAGTGACTCAGCCAGGGGCTGGAGCAAGGGTGTAAGAATGACTGGCAAAGTGATATGAGGGAATTTTCCTGGAGAACGAAAAATATTCTATATCTTCACTGAATGATGACAATGCAGGTGTGTATATTTGTCAAACTCATCACACTGTACATTTACATTCTCTTTATTTTATATAAATTATACTGCAAAAGAAAAAGAAGAAAACGATCAATGATGTATGGCTTGGGGAATCAGGAAAAGGGTGGTAGTATTTATTGAAAGGGAGGATGGGGGATGAGCAATTTGAGAGGAAAGTTCTACTTTCAGTTTGAGGCGCCTGCGTAACATCTGAGAAGAGGTGTTGACTATGGGTTGAATATAAGGATGTGGAGCTTAGGAGGCAGATCTTGGCTGGAGATAAAAATATGGCAATCATTAACACACAGATGGTTATTAATGCTATGAAAGTAATGACATCATTCTGTAAGACTGTGAGAATGAGAGAGAACAGAGCCTAGAACAGAATTCCAAGGAACATCAATTTTTAAGGGATTAGAAATAAAGAAATAGAAGCTGCAAAAAATTCTGGCCCACAATTCCAGAGAAGCAGAAGGACAGCTGGGAGAGCTGATGTTACAGCAGTCAAAGGGACAGACTGTCTCCAGGAGGTAATAATCACTGTCATAAAGTCATGTAACCTGAGACCTAGACAGTATCTACAGAGTTAGCAACAAGAACTTGATTAAAGCCATTTCAAATCTGTTCATCTTGCTCTATGCCTACTGCCATCATCATCTTCTACCCAATGAATAGATTCCTAAGTGGTTCTAAAATTCAGCTCTTGCTCTTCTCAATTCCAATCTCAACATGGTACCAAAGGTAACCCTGCTCATCATTTGATCAGTACTAATTGTTGCTTAGGGGCTTCCCAGGTGGCACAGTGGTGAAGAAGCCACCTGTCAGTGCAGGAGACACAAGAGACATGGGTTTGATCCCTGGGTCAGGAAGATCCCCTGGAATAGCAAATGGCAAACCACTCCAGTATTCCTGCCTAGAAAATTTCATGGACAGAAGGAGCCTGGTGGGCTATAGTCCATGGGGATGCAAGAAGTGGACACAAATGAGCGACTGAACACACATACACACACACACACACACAACTGTAGCTTATCTGCCCAGTCTGTAGAATGTCTGCCTCACAGAGCTATATTCACAGTCTGATATCGCCACATCACTAGGCATATTGTAATGTGTTGATAATCTTTCTAGATCAGGAAACAGGATATAAAGACTAAAGACTGTCCCAACCAGCAACACAGTCCAGTACTCCAGGTTTCTCTTCTCACAGGCTAAGAGAGATAGTAACCAAGTTCTCTGTACATTGCAATTACAGAAGCTCTAATACATGTCTGTAATTAAACTCCCTTAGAGACAACTATAGAAACATTACAATCTATACTAAAAACTTGCAGTTTAAAAGATTCAGTTCAGTTCAGTCGCTCAGTCGTGTCCAACTCTTTGCGACCCCATCAATCACAGCACACCACGCCTCCCTATCCATCACCAACTCCTGGAGTCCATCCAAACCCATGTCCATTGAGTCGGTGATGCCATCCAGCTATCTCATCCTCTGTCATCCCCTTCTCCTCCTGCCCTCAATCTTTCCCAGCATCAGGGTCTTTTCAAATGAGTCAGCTCTCCACATCAGGTGGTCAAAGTATTGAGTTTCAGCTTCAACATCAGTTCTTCCAATGAACACCCAGGACTGATCTTCTTTAGGATGGACTGGTTGGATCTCCTTGCAGTCCAAAAGACTCTCAAGAGTCTTCTCCAACACCACAGTTCAAAAGCATCAATTCTTCTAGGAAGAAGTAAAAACTAAGCTGATATTAAAAATAAGAGTAGAATTAGCTAGGTGGAAAAAAAGAAAGATATTCCAGATAAAAGGAAAAGCAAATACAAAAACAGAAGAAAAGGCTGTATAACATTTTCAACAACTGCAAGTACCTTTAGCAAGGCTAGAGCACAGGGCTGTATGGGAGAGGATGGCAAGAGACGAGGGTTTAAAGGTAGACAGAGGTTAGATTATGAAGGCTTGGCAGATCAAGCTAAGGAGTTTTATTCCCAAGCCACGAGATAAAGTTTAAAGTGGGAGACCTGATCAAATAGATGTTTTAAACTTAAGGCTACTTTGGGCTGGATATTCCCCAGTGGTCCAGTGGTTATGACTCTGTGTTCTCACTGCCTTGGGAAACTAAGATTCCACAAACCAAGCCGTGGGGGAGGGGGAGGCGGTGGAAACTACTTGGGCTGCAGTGTGAAAAGACCAGGGTACTGCCTAGTACAAAATGACGCAGAAATTCCTTTCTAGAAGAGGAAGAATTCAGGGAGAAGCCCAGAAATAGATACTATTTGATAAGGCTACCCCTCATCTCAGTTGCTGTCCTCCTTAATAACTCTGGGAGCATAGCTCTATCTACAATTCATATTATGCTGTGATCATCTGTTTACCGCCTTTCTCCAGCACTGGATTCCATACTCCTGGAAAACCTAGACCTACACCTTACTAGTGTTTGTGCTCTTGAGCTTCCCCACCGTGCTGATACAGACCTCCAATGTGCAGTTTCCCCTCCATCCCTCAGGAGTAGGGAGGTGCCTGTATCACCCTTTCTCTTAAACTTTCAAAGCATAGCAGATGATATATAACAGATGGCTATTTGAAGATTTCTTCTGGTTCTGTTTTCCTCGGATTCTATGAAATATTTGTTGACTGATATTTACTCATGTTTTCTTATAAGTGTATCAATCATAGAGAAATTCCTGGAGAACTGCCTTGAGGACTTTTATTATTATTATTGCACTGCGTGGCTTGCGGGATCTTCGTCCCAGATCAGAGATAGAACCCCCGCCCCCTACAGTAGAAGTGTGGAGTCTTAACCACTGGACCTTCAGGGACATCCTGAAAACATTTATTTAAACTTTACAAATCATGTAAGATTAGATACAAATTTCTGATTTCAAAAGCCCTCTAACAGAGTCTTCTCCAACACCACAGTTCAAAAGCATCAGTTCTTCAGCGTTCAGCTTTCTTTCTAGCCCAACTCTCACATCCACACAGGGCTACTGGAAAAACCACAGCTTTGACTAGATGGACCTTTGTCGGCAAAGTAATGTCTCTGCTTTTTAAAATGCTGACTAGGTTGGTCACAGCTTTCTTCCAAGGAGCAAGCATCTTTTAATTTCATGCCTGCGGTCACCACTTGCAGTGATTTTGGAGCCCCCAAAATAAAGTCTCACTCTTTGCATTGTTTCCCCATCTATTTGCCATGAAGTGATGGGACTGGATGCCATGATTTTTGTTTTTTGAAAGCTGAGTTCTAAGCCAGCTTTTTCACTCTCATCAAGAGGCTCTTTAGTTCCTCTTCGCTTTCTGCCATAAGGGTAGTATCATCTGCATATCTGATGTTATTGATTTTTCTCCCTGCAATCCTAATTCCAGCTTGTGCTTCCTCCAGCCGGCATTGTGTGTGATATACTCTGCATATAAGTTAATAAGCAAGGTGACTATATACAGCCTTGACGTACTCCTTTCCCAATTTGGAACCAGTCTGTTGTTCTAGGTCCGGTTCGAACTGTTGCTTCTTGACCTGCATACAGATTTCTCAGGAGGCAAATAAGGTGGTCTGGTATTCCCAACTCTTTAAGAATTTTCCAGTTTGTTGTGGTCCACACAGGCAAAGGCTTTGGCCTAGTTAATAGAGCAGAAGTAGATGTTTTTCTGGAATTCTCTTGTTTTTTCTATGACTCAACGGATGTTGGCAATTTGATCTCTGGTTTCTCTGCCTTTTCTAAATCCAGCTTGAACATCTGGAAGTTCTCAGTTCACATACTTTGTTGAAGCCTAGCTTGCAGAATTTTGAGCATTGCTTTGCTAGCATATGATATGAGTGCAACTGTGCAGTAGTTTGAACACTCTTCAGCACTGCCTTTCTTTGGGACTGGAATGAAAACTGACCTTTTCCAGTCTTGTGGCCACTGCTGAGTTTTCCAAATTTGCTGCATATTGAGTGTAGCACTTTAACAGCATCATCTTTTAGGATTTGAAATAGTTCAGCTGGAATTCCATCACCTCCACTAGCTTTGCAGTGATGATTCCTAAAGCCCACTTTACTTCACATTTCAGGATGTTTGGCTCTAGGTGAGTGATCACACCATCGTGGTTATCTGGGTCATGAAGATCTTTTCTGTACAGTTCTTCAGTGTATTCTTGACACCTCTTATTAGTATCATCTGTTTCTGTTAGGTCCATATCATTTCTGTCCTTTATTGAGCCCATCTTTGCATGAAATATTCCCTGCTACTGCTGCTGCTAAGTCACTTCAGTTGTGTCTGACTCTGTATGACCCCACAGACGGCAGCCCACCAGGCTCCCTCATCTTTGGGATTCTCCAGGCAAGAAAACTGGAGTGGGTTGCCATTTCCTTCTCCAATGCATGAAAGTGAAAAGTGAAAGTGAAGTCGCTCAGTCATGTCCAACTCTTCGTGACCCCATGGACTGCAGCCTACCAGGCTCCTCTGTCCATGGGATTTTCCAGGCAAGAGTACTGGAGTGGGGTGCCATTGCCTTCTCCTAGGTATCTCTAATTTTCTTGAAGAGATCTCTAGTCTTTCCCATTCTATTGGTGGATCCTATGTTTTCCTCAATTTATTTGCATTGATCACTTAGAAAGGCTTTCTCATCTCTCATTGCTATTCTTTGGAACTCTGTATTCAGATGGATGTATCTTTCCTTTTCTCCTGTGCCTTTCATGTCTTTTCTCAGCTCTTTGTAAGGCCTCCTCAGACAACCATTTTACGTTTTTGCATTTCTTTCTCTTGGGGATGGTTTTGATCAATGCCTCCAGTACAATGTCACAAACCTCCATCCATAGTTGTATTGCAAAAGTCAGACTTAAACTGAAGAAAGTAGGGAAAACCACTACACCATTCAGGTATTATCTAAATCAAATCCCTTACAATTATACAGTGGAAGTGACAAATAGATTCAAGGGATTAGATCTGATAGACAGAGTGCCTGAAGAATTGTGGACAGAGCCAACCTATAGTACTCAATAAGTACACAGTGAGTAAACAGCTGAATGAATGAACATGTTGAACAAGACTAGATGAAACAGAGGGCTTCCCTGATGACTCAGACTGTAAAAAATCCACCAGCAATGTGGGAGAGCTGGGTCTGATCCCTGGTTGGGAAGATCCCCAAGAGGAAGGCATGGCAACCCACGCCAGTATTCTTGCCTGGAGAATCCCCACGGACAGAGGAGCTTGGCCACAGTCTGTGGGGTCGCAAAGAGTCAGACACAACTGTGAGACTAAGCACAGCGCAGACTGAAACAGAGCCCTACGCTATGCCATTAGAAGTTTCCCTCTAGGTTGATAAGTCATTAAGCGTTACAAATCTTCCTATCTTTACTATCATCTAGCTTATCCTTATTTTGCTCCCTGAGCTTTTAATACATAGCTTGCCAAAGACACTACTAGAGTTATTATCTGGATCTACAAATCTACTTACCCTTTCAAACTGGACACATTAGTCTGAGTTAACTTTCTGGGGAAAGGCTCATTAAAGGGAAGGGATTTAAGCTTCAATCTGAAGGAAGGGTAGGTAGACAACTGTATGTAAGAGAACAATCATTTAGGATATTGGGAATAGCTTTTCAGTCATTAAGGAAGCAGAGAGCATTGCATGTGAAAAATAGGAATAGGTAGTGTGCTAAAGCAAAGGGCACATGAAAGCAACATTACTGAATCTGGGAAGGTTGATCAGAGCCCAGTTGCTGTGGACTTTGAATACCTGAGAAAGCTTCTGTATCTTCATAGCACCTACAGCAGTCTAGGACACATGGGAATCACTAAAATACTTGTTGATGGGTTTACTAAATATGATACCTTCCCTAAAGACTAGAGGTCTATAAGCTTGCTTCTACATCCCTCTGTCTAGACTGTGCATATAGTTGAGAAGAATACACACAGTCTCATTGTAATGGCATTAAATAAGACAGAACACTACTGCTACCTATGAAATCAAAATACTCTCATGGGAAAGTAAATGGTAGCAGCGTGGGTGGGAAAGTCCTACTGAAGAGACAGCAGGTGGTGTGAAAGCATGTGATAATGACTGCGTCAGGTCTAACCAAGAAGTGTCCTCAAAAACTAACAAAGCAGCACTAATTAAGTCAAAGTTAAAGAACAATAATCAACGCGGTGAACTTCCAATTTACATCTCAAAAACTCACTTCAGGCAAGAACAACCACAGTTGGCCTAAAAGCAGGCTAAATCATTCCCAGATTTTTTTCATAATACCATCCATGTGCTAAAATCTAAGTTTAATTTAAAATATATTCATTGTACAATAGACATATTTGAAGAAGTACATACAAAAGCACTTCAAAATTAGAAACAAGAAAGAGGGCAAACTAGGATACAGGTTTTCTAGAAAACTATTAATTACCAAGTTGTCACAACAAGACATTAAAAATCTGAATAGAATAATAACCATGAAGAAATCAGAAAGGTAACCAAAGAGTAATACCTCGTGGAGGCGGAGACTATGGGCCCTGATGGTTTTATATATGAGAACTACCACCTAAATCTAAATTACATAAATTGCCTCACATCATGAGAAAATACAGAGCTTCTCTACTCACTTTAGGCTAGTTTACCCTTTACCAGTTTTGATTTGAACAGGAACAGCACACATAAAAATAAAACTAATTGTCTGGGCCTCAATTATAAAAAACTGTAAAGTATAAAATATTAGTGTCAATAAATACATCATAAGCAAGTAAAATTTATCCCAGAATAATACAGATGCTTTAACAACCTTAAGGCTGGGTAATTCATTACATTAATAGAACAAAGGAAAACAAGAAACACTAAAGTTGTTCCTGAGAAAAATCCTTAGTTATACTAGACATAGAAACTTTCTTATTTGATAAAAGGAATTATCAGAAAACTCCAACTTATAATCAATGCTGAAATGTCAGAATATCAAGAAAGCCCTCTGTGGCAAACTGAATTTTCCATATATGACTACAATAATATCTCCCATCCTGCAATGGAGTCTTCATATTTCCCCAACAAGAGGTGGAATCTATTTCTCTGCTCCTTGAATCTGGGCAGACTCTGTAACTGCTTCAACAAACAGAATATGGCAGGAATGACCCTCTGCTACCGCTACCTTTAGGCATAACCCTTAACTTCTACTTCCTCTCTCTAAACACTAACTCTGGAGCAAACCAAATTCCATGTAAGAAATCTGACTACTCTGAGAATGCCATATGTGAGGAAGCTGGACATGCACAGAAGTCCTTGGAGAAAAAGAGAGATGGTTGGCCAGTCTCCACTGTTCCAGCCATCCCAGCTGAGACACCAAATATGTCAGTGAAGAAGCATCCATTACGTCCAGCCCAGGTGAATCTTCAGACGATCCCAGCCACAGCTGCCATCTCATTACAACTACTTGAAAGGTCTCCAGGGAAAACAACCAAGCTTAAGCTTAAAGGCATCCCACAGAACTGTAAGGATCTGAGGATAATAAATTGTTGTTTTCAACTGTTAAGTTTGGGAATGTCTTGCTATGTGATAACAGAATATTCACTGTGGAGGGCTTAGCCAATGTAATAAGGTACAAAAAGCAAGACAAATACACTTAGAAAATAAGACACAAAACTGTCACCATTTACAAAGGATATTATAACTTATACAATACACCCTAGAGAGTCAAGACAAACTTTAGAATAAAAGGCTTCAGTAAAGTAACTGGATGTAAAATCAGCATGCATAATCTAGAATGTCTTTAATTTAAACAACTTCTCCATTAACTTTGTATGATATGCTGAATAGCCCAATTATCTCAATTGGTGGAATCATTGTACCAGTGCAGTATTAAATATAACTGCCTTACCACAGTTGTACTGTTTGGCTTTGCTTTTGGCTTATGGACATAGATTGTATCTTTAATGCTGGTCAACCTGCTTATAAATTTAAATGCTGGACTGCAAGAAAGACGCGCCAAGAAGAATGTATTTGAAGTAGTATATATTTATTCCAAAAATACTATCTAAATCTCATCACTCTCAGGCCTCATTAAAAATAAGCCACTGCCTCGAGACAGCCTATCCCACCAAATTAACACTTATGAGTGTGAATTTCACTATCCTGCACTCTATATACAAGATGTCCCTTCCATTCCAGTAGACTCTTACTGCTATATAAACATCCCTTCATCCTTATTACATGCTCTTATACCACTCCATAGACCCTCACAATTCTTCCAATCCAAGAGCTTTCTTTATTTCTTCCCTGAAGGCTTCAGGGAAATCACACTGTCTTCTCCCTTTTCTAAATCTATCCTGTATTAAGAATAAAACTGTAATATTGTTTGCTATGAAGAATTTATAATGACTCACTCATGAGTGTACAGGCTAGGCATGACGACTCCTATCAGTTATATTAGGTTATCATAAAGCAATCATTGCTGCTGCTTCTTTATCAATGCATGGATCATTTAACCTGCAAATAAATATGACTTTTTTTTCACATTACCGTTTCATTTTTCATGTCCAGCTTTAGTAATATGTATAACATCTACACTGTTTTGCAGCATGTAAGAAAACATTGATGCAGATACTGGCAGATGATTCATTTTGAAAACAGACAATGTAAACTTACAGTATCAATATATACAATACAGAATTGTAAATGTATTATCTTTTCCATATGATTTTCTTAAGGATGCTTTTCTCTAGCTTACTTTACTGTAAGAATACAGAGTGTAATACATATAACATCCTAAATATGTGTTAACTGACTGTTTATCTTACCAGTAAGGCTTCCCAGCCAACATTAGGTTACCAGTAGTTAAGTTTTGGGGAAACCAAAAGTTATAGGCAAATTCTCAACTGCATGAGGTTAGCATCCCCTAACCCCTGCACTGTTCAAGGGTCAACTGTAACTAGAAAATCTCATTGTCAACTAAGGTCATCTTTATGGTCAAAGGACCATGATAATGTTAGTATTCAGAGCTATTTTAGAGGTCTTTTAATTCAACGCTCTCATTTTAAATATGTAAATGGAACCCCAGTTCGCTAAAGACATTTGCCAAAATTGCAAAATCGCATCAATCAGAAAGCAGGAACTGAAGTTCAAATTCCTAACTTCCAATTCACTTTTCCACCCTCTGTTCCACACTGCCTTGTTATCCTCTTTGTCACATCGGCATGCTATATTTATACTTACACAAATGGTCTTATTACTAGTATTAGAAAGTAAAAATCCGAAATGTTTTCCTGCAATCCTCTATTGCTAATACGTAAGATTAACTTTGCTCATTTGGGTTTTTAGTACAGTATTTCAGAATTGGCTTAAAAAATTTCTCCATTTGGCCTACTATCTGAAGAAAATGAGCAAATACAGAATTCCTTATAAATTGGCAGTTTTGTTGCAGCTTTAACTGGACACAAATCAAAATTACTGCCATGTCTCCAAAGACATGCTCCAACGAGCACACTACTATTTAAAACTCTGGAAGTCTGTTCCAAAAAAGGAAACCAGCACAACTCTCTTTTTTCATCCCTTTTCTTCCCATTGGATCACCAGTTCATTACTAGTCTCACACATTTACAAATGTCTCGTCTTTTAGTCACTGATAAGCAAAAAATCCTGATGCTGGAAAAGACTGAGGGCAGGAGGAGAAGGGGACGACAGAGGATGAGATGGCTGGATGGCATCACTAACTCGATGGACGTGAGTTTGACCAAGCTCCAGGAGTTGGTGATGGACAGGGAAGCCTGTCATGCTGCAGTCCACAGGGTCGCAGAGAGTCGGATAAGACTGTGGGACTGAACTGAAGCAAAAAATCATCTGAAGAGGGTGAGACTTTATAATATTGTAGTTTTTAGTCCGTAAGTTCATGTGGCCTCCAGAGTTCTACAGGGTACGTATGCATGTATGTATGTATATATATATGTGTGTGTATATATATATATTGGCGCTAGTGGTAAAGAATCTGCCTCCCAATGCAGGAGATATAAGAAACGCAGGTTGAATCCCTGGGTCTGGAAGATCCCTTGAAGCAGGAAATGGCACCCCACTCTAGTATTCTTGCCTGGAAAATTACATGGACAGAGGAGCCTGATGGGCTATCATCCACTGGGCCAAAAAGAATCAGACATGACTGAGCAATTAACACACACACACACACACACACACGTAGGGATTCATATACAGATGCATTACTACAATGAGAAGGAAATCTAACTGGAAGCTAAAAGATCTGATTCTACCTCAGTTCTACCAATTTAAGAGCTATGCTTTGGAGGATATTACACAATCACTCTATTCATCTCTAAATTCTGAGTTCTCTATGGAAAAGGATCAGATTACATTAATCTTTTTAATTTCCACTCTCATGTCCCTGGTCCATAGGAGGCTTTCCATAAGTTTGGCTCAATTCAAATTTGAATGGGAAAAAAGAAAAACAAAGAAAATGATACAGAGGTAGCAAGGTAGGATCCACACCTTGTATTAAAGTGGAGTAGAAGGTCCTTTTTTAACCCTGAAGTTATTGCTAAAATGGTCTTCAGGACATCAAAATCCTTAGGAACAGCCTAACTTATTACACTTCAAGCCAAGAAAGAGTAACAAAGACTACATTTACTCTCCCATCTAAAACTACTAAAATGAAAACTAAGAACACATGTGAAACAGTGGTCTTAAGACATTGCTCATCAGGTAACAAAGGACAGTAATACCTGAGAAATAGCCGTGTGATTGCCCCCAACTTACTGCCTGGAGGAATAGATGAAAGCACAGGGAGGGAGATCCCAACAGAGTATAGAGATCTACCTGAGTTAAAGAGAAAGCTCAAAGTCCAGAGGAAACCACACATGCTAGAGCTCTCAGCACACAGTACTAGAGAAGACAGAGCCCAAAGAGAAAGTTTCAGAACTCCAAAATCTGTAGAATATTTAAGTATTTAGCTGTGTACGAACCAGTGAATCATCTGAGGAAACTACTCAAGACCAAGGAGGGAAAAATGTCACCTAGACATTGCTAGAAAGGACTAGGAAAAAAGCAAGCAGAGACTGCAGAGGGCCAGCAATGGTGCCTATTCCTTCTAGAAATGATATTGCCCAAAATCCATGGGCCATTTAATAAAGTATTGGGAATAGTATGTGGATAAAATCAACCCTAGACTAAATGCTATTTTAGTTCAGCCTTATAAAACTTAAAAACAAGACCTCAATGGACAAAAGCTTTTCCAAGTAACGTAACTGTATCTCTGAATAAACCTCAAGAATATTATAGGACTACAAAAATACCCCACAAACAAGTAGGCAAATTTACAATGTCTGCCAACCTATCGAAAATTACCATACACGCAAAGAAGAAAACAGAATCCAAAATAAGTAGCAGTATCAATCAATCGATCAAAATTGGTGCAGAATTAACAGTGATGATACACTTAGTACAAGGCCACTGAAACACTTATTACAATTACAATTCACATGTTCAAAAACCAGACAGAAAAGATTGAACATGTTAGAGACATGGAAAAAATTTTAAAGACCCAAACTGAACTTCTAAAGAAGAAAACTATGTCTGAAAAGGAAAAAAAAAAAAAAAGTGGATAAAGAAATTAGACATTAGAGAAGAACAGCTAAATGTCTATGGACACTTGAATAGGAAATAATCAAAATGAGAAAGAAATAAGACTAAAACAAAAATAAAACAAAGCATCAATGAATGGTGGGACAATTTCACAAGATCCTATATGTATATAAATTGTAGTTCAAGAAGGACAAAACAATAGAGAAAGGGACAGAAAAAAATATTTGAAAAATTAATGCCTGAAAGATTTCCAAATTAGATGAATATTCAGTTCAGTTCAGTTCAGTCACTCATTCGTGTCCAACTCTTTGTGACCCCATGAATCACAGCACGCCAGGCCTCCCTGTCCATCACCAACTCCCAGAGTTCACTCAAACTCATGCCCATTGAGTCGGTGATACCATCCAGCCATCTCATCCTCTGTCATCCCCTTCTCCTCCTGCCCCCAATCCCTCCCAGCATCAGGGTCTTTTCCAATGAGTCAACTCTTCACATGAGGTGGCCAAAGTATTGGAGTTTCAGCTTCAGCATCAGTCCTTCCAATGAACACCCAGGGCTGATCTCCTTTAGGATGGACTGGTTGGATCTCCTTTAGGATGGACTGGTTGGATCTCCTTGCAGTCCAAGGCACTCTCAAGAGTCTTCTCCAACACCAGAGTTCAAAAGCATCAATTCTTCAGCGCTCAGCTTTCTTCACAGTCTAACTCTCACATCCATACATGACCACTGGAAAAACCACAGCCTTGACTAGATGGACCTTTGTTGACAAAGTAATATCTCTGCTTTTCAACATACTATCTAGGTTGGTCATAACTTTCTTTCCAAGGAGTAAGCGTCTTTTAATTTCATGGCTGCAATCACCATCTGCAGTGCTTTTCGAGCCCCCAAAAATAAAGTCTGACACTGTTTCCACTGTTTCCTCATCTATTTCCCAAGAAGTGATGGAACCAGATGTCATGATCTTAGTTTTCTGAATGTTGAGCTTTAAGCCAACTTTTTCACTCTCCTCTTTCACTTTCATCAAGAGGCTCTTTAGTTCCTCTTCACTTTCTGCCATAAGGATGGTATCATCTGCATATCTGAGGTTACTGATATTTCTCCTGGCAATCTTGATTCCGGCTTGTGCTTCTTCCAGCCCAGCGTTTCTTATGATGTACTCTGCATGTAAGCTAAATAAGCAGGGTGACAATATACAGGCTTGACGTACTCCTTTTCCTATTTGGAACCAGTCTGTTGTTCCATGTCCAGTTCTCACTGTTGCTTCCTGACCTGCATACAGGTTTCTCAAGAGGCAGGTCAGGTGGTCTGGTATTCCCATCTCTTTCAGAATTTTCCAGTTTGTTGTGATCCACATAGTCAAAGGCTTTGGCATAGTCAATAAAGCAGAAATAGAAGTTTTTCTGGAACTCTCTTGCTTTTTCGATGATCCAGCGGTTGTTGGCAATTTGATCTCTAGTTTCTCTGCCTTTCCTAAAACCAGCTTGAACATCTGTAAGTTTAGGAACCCACAGATCCAGAATCCCCAACAAGTTCCAAGGATAAGAAACACAAAGAAAACTACACCAAAGCACACCATAATCAAATTGCTCACAGCAATAATAAAGAAGAAATCTTAAAAGCAGCCTGAGAAAATGACATAAAGGGGAACAAATACAAGAATGACAAATTTCACATCAGAAACCGTACAAGCTAGAAGACAGCAGAGTAACATCTTTAAAGAATTAAAAGAAAAAAACTTAACCCAGATTTCCATACTCAGTGAAACTATCTTTCAAAAACCAAGAGGATATAAAGACATTTTCAGACATACAAAAGGTGAAACAGTTCAATTACCAGCAGAAATGCACCATATGAAATGCAAAAGGAAATACTTTAGGCATAAGGAAAATGATACCAGATGGAAATGCGGATCTACATTTGAGGATGAACAGCATCAGAAATGATAGCTATATGGGCAAACATAAGATTATTGTTATCTAATCTTTTTAGAAGTTAATCAACTGTTTAAAGCACAAATAATAATAATGTATCATGGAGTTTATATGTAGAAGTAAAATATATGACGAAAGTAACAAAAAGGCTAATAAGAGAAAAATGTAAGTCACTGATGTGAAGTCCTTAATACTGTATGTGGCACAGCATACCATCACTTGAAGACGTACATTATAAGCCTTAAAAGAATCAATCAAATAATGAAGACACTGTAGCTGAGAAGCCAACAAAGGAAATAAAATTTAAAAATAAACACATAAAGAGGGACTGGGAACAAGAACAGATGGGACAAATAGCAGATTTAAATTCAACAAAAGCAGTAATTAAT
The DNA here is from genome assembly GCF_016772045.2 of Ovis aries. NCBI lineage: Eukaryota > Metazoa > Chordata > Mammalia > Artiodactyla > Bovidae > Ovis > Ovis aries. The sequence goes on along the minus strand of NC_056068.1, from coordinate 54,112,749 downwards.
GTAACTTAAAAAGAGTCTGAATACACCAATTAAAAGGTAAAAATTTAATATTGGATAAAAAAGGACACCTTCATGATATTTTCAAGGAACTCCTTTTAAATATAAAAAATTTTTTAAAAAAGGTCAAAATATAAAAAGCAAATAAGTAAAAGATGCACCATGCTGCTGCTGCTGCTGCTAAGTTGCTTCAGTCGTGTCCAACTCTGTGCGACCCCATAGACAGTAGCTCATGAGGCTTCCCTGTCCCTGGGATTCTCCAGGCAAGAACGCTGGAGTGGGTTGCCATTTCCTTCTCCAATGCAAGAAAGTGAAAAGTGAAAGTGAAGTAGCTCAGTCATGTCCGACTCTCAGGGACCCCATGGACTGCAGCCTACCAGGCTCCTCCATCCATGGGATTTTCCAGGCAACAGTACTGGAGTGGGGTGCCATTGCCTTCTCCGATGTACCATGCTAACACTTTTCAAAAGAAAGCTGAAGTAGCTATATACTTAGTATCACATAAAGTTGACTTCAGAGTAAAGAATATTACCAAGAATACAAAGACACTATCATAATGATAAAGTCAATCTGCCAGGAGAACATAACAATTCTAAATGTTTATGGACTTCATAGTAGTTTGAAAATGCATGAGAAAAATGTGATAAAACTGTTAAGGTGAAACAGGCAAATTCACAATTATAAAAGAGTATTTTAACACTTCTCTGAATAAGCAATAGAAAAAGTACGCAAAAAACAAGTAACACATACAACATTTGAACATATAGAACACTCTTCTCAACAACAGCAGCATACATATTCTTTTCAAATGCACATGAAATGTTTAATATTAAAGAACATATTCTGAACCATAACACAAGTCTCAATAAATTTAAAAGGAGTCTGGTTATGCAATGTTAACTTCTCTCATCACAATGGAATTTAATTAGAAATCAATTTTTTTTAAAATCTGGAAAACATGCAACTGTGAAAGCCAAATAACAAACTTCTAAATAACCTATGAGTCAATGAAAAAATGAAAAAGAAAATTATAAAGTATTTTTAAATGAATAAAGATGAAAACAAAATATATCAAAATGTGTGAAAAGCAGTTAACTTCCTCCTTAAAAATTGACAGCACTAAAACTATCTATTAGAAAACAAGAAAAACCTCAAATTAACAACTTCAGCTTTCATCATGGGAGGAAAAAAAAAAAAAACCTAGAAGGGCAAATTAAACTCAAAGATAGCAAGAGAAAGGAAATAATAAATTCAGAACTAATATCAATGAAACAGAAAACAAAACAGAGAAAAATCGATGACATCAAAAGTTGTTCTTTGAAAAAATCAATATAGGTAAACCTACAGCTAGATCAACCAGCAGGAAAAAAGACTTAAATTGTGAGTAGTACGAACAGAAGTAACAGTACTACAAATCCTGTATATATTAAAGTTTACCACTCAGATAAATGGACAAATTCCTTGAAAGACATAAACCATCAAGATTCACTCAAGAAGAAACAGATAACCTGAACAGATCTATACGTAAAGAAATTTTAGTTAAAATTTTTCTACAAAGAAAATTTTAGGGCCAAATGGCTTTACTATGAATTCTACAAAACATGTAAAGAAGAAAAGAATACCAACTCAATACAATCTCTTGCAGAATACTGAAGAGGGAATATGTCTCAATTCATTATTTGATCCCTTTAAGAGGAATCAAATATTGATGGACATTTTGATTGTTTCCAGTCTATGGCTAATGCAAATAAGTATTTTAAGAACATTTGTATACAAATATGTATTTGGACATATGCTTTCATTTTTCTTGAATAAATATCTAGGAGTGAAATGGCTGGGTCAAAGAGTAGGCACATGTATTGTGGAATATTCGTACAACGCAATACAACTTACCAACAAAAAGAAATGAATTGTACTGATACACACAACATCACAGATGAACCTCAAAATAATTACCTTGAGCTATAGGAAGCAGACAAAAAAAAAAAGAATATACATATATGATTATATTCATTTAAAGTTCTAGAAAATTCAAACTAATCTATGGAAACAAAAAGGCATATTAGTGGTTGCATGGAGATGAGGAAAGAATGAGTGGGCATGAGGGATTACCAAGAACATCAGGAAACTTTTAGAGCTGTTGGATATACTCATTATCTTAATTTTGGTGATAGTTTCATGGAAGTTCACAGATCAAAACTTTTCAAACTGTGCACCCCAACTATGTGAAGTTTATATGTCAAGTATACTTTAACATAGCTTAAAAAAAAAAGTCCTTAGCACCAGAACTCAAGAATCTTCATCTCCATTCATTCTTATACAGGTACACAGCTAGGCCCTTAGACAGAGATACTATGGTATCTTCCTAAAATCCACAGTGGAAAATTTACCAAGTATTTATTAGACACCCTCAAACATTGGCATCCACTCATTCTTTCAATCAATACTTTCTCGGAACCTAAAGGCAGTACAGTGCTGAGTTAGATGCTAATAGTACAATGATGAATTAGACTGCTGTTCTCCAACAATCTCTTTTAAAAGATTTAATTAAAGTTTAATGATACTAACAAGCAGTGATCTTTCTCATTTTCTGGTCCCTCATTCATAGACAAGCAAACAGAGATGCATACACATGTTGACTATTCACGTCTCTCTACAAAACTGATGCAATGTTCTGCTCTGGATCACAAGGCTGGCAGGAAGCTTTAGGATTACTACAGATTGTCAGAGCCTGATCATGGTCACAGCAGAGTCCAAAGAGAGGTAAGAGGAGGATGACTTATGCAGAAGACAAAAACCATCGTATTCACATGGTGATGGTGAGATGGCAGTAGCAACAGGAGATGATTACATATAGAGGAAACTGACCAAGTAAGTAAATTGAAGATAATGGTAAGCCAGATTTTCATTTTTGGAGAAGGGAGTCACAAATACAGAAAGAAACCTAAAATGAACCTGTGGTGTTGGATTAGAACTGAAGATATCTATGTGAACTCATAATTATTTTACATAGTTAAGTAGGTAGGTAGGTAGGTAGGTAGGTAGACAGAAAGACAATATAACAGTACAAATGTGTGTGTGTGTGTGTGTGTGTGTGTGTGTGTGTGTGTGTGTGTGTACACATGCATGTATCTCCTAGTTCTCTCCAGTAAGGACCTCAGGCAATGATAACCCAGGTGCAAAGAACATACACAGACTCAGATCTTGGTTTCTAAAAAACTGTTCTTCACTGAGAGAAATCAATTTAATACTTGAGAGGGGGAGAAATTCTCCATATTCTCCTTGGAGAAATGACTAATTTTTATGCAGGGGCAAAGGGAATATAAGCCTGGAATATTCTGTGCCAGAAAGTAAAGACGGACTCAAAGAGTGGTGGAAATATGTTGTAAGAAAACGCAAGCCAGCTTGCATCAAGCTGGAGATCAAACCAGTCAATCCTAAAGGAAATCAGTCCTGAATATTCATTGGAAGCACTGATGCTGAAGTTCCACAGCCAAACCTGGAATAATTTGAGTATTAAAAAAATAATAATTATAGTAACAGATTATTACTCATTGGATGAAACAGGAATCATGAATCCATACTCATGCAAATAAATAAATGAGGAAGAGAAGAAAGCTGCTTTCCCTTGAAGCAGAATGTCAACGGATGAATATAGAAGGGAAGATAGAATTATAAAACAACCATTTGGCAACCATCACGTTATAATTAATTCAGCCATGAAACATCAAAGTATTTTAAAACTGATGGGTAGAAAATTGATGAGAAATGAAATAATTACATAATTTAAAAGTACCTCCCCACAAAATACTTACAGACTGCAAAGTCAGAAAGGGTAACTTCACAGAGGTGAAACGTGGCAGACACCACTCCAATGAAGCGTTCACAGTTCACATCACTAGTAATGTGGCAAATCAAAATTGTGTACTGCTTGAGAGGATGCAAGAAGAACACAGCATCACTTGTATAATATTCCTTCCCTCGTGGTCCAGTGGTTGGGAATTTGCCTGCCAGTGCAGGGGATGCGGGTTTGATCCCTGATCCCGGGGGATCCCACATCCCAGGAGGCAACTAAGGTCATGCCCCAAAACTACTGAGCCCATTTACTCCAAATACTCAAGCCCGCACGCCTAGAGCCTGTGCTCCACCAGAGAAGCCACAGCAATGAGAAGTCTACACACCACAACAAAGAGTAGCCAGCACTCACCGCTACTAGAGAAAGCCCATGCACAGCAAGGAACACTCAGCACAGTAAAAGAAAAAAAAAAAACCATAAATAAACAAACAAATAAAAAGACATAACCCGAATCTCTTCATCAGAGATTAAAACTGAGGAACACTGCAGATGACACCACCCTAATGGCAGAAGGGAAGGCGAACTAAAGAGCCCCTTGATGAAGGTAAGAGTGAAAAAGCTGGCTTAAAACTCAACATTCAAAAAACTAAGATCATGACATCCAGTCCCATCACTTCAGGACAAACAGATGGGGAAAAAAATGGAAACAAACAGACTGGGCTCTAAAACCACTGCGGATAGTGACAGCAGCCACGAAATAAAAATACACTTGCCCCTTGGAAAAAAAGCTATGACACATCTAGACAGTATATTAAAAAGCAGAGACATCACTTTGCCGACAGAGGTCCATATGGTCAAAGCTATGGTTTTTCCGGTAGTCACGAACAGATATTGGGAGTTAGACCATAAAGAAGGCTGTGGTGCTAAAGAAGACTCCTGTGAATCCCCTGGACAGCAAGGAGATCAAACCAGTCAATCTTAAAGGAAATCAGTCCTGAATATTCATTGGAAGCACTGATGCTGAAGTTCCAATACTCTGGCCACCTGATGCGAAGAGCCAACTCATTGGAAGAGACTTTGATGCTGAGAAAGACTGAAGGCAGAAGCAGGCAACAGAGGATTGAAATGGTAGGATGGCATCATCAACTCTATGGACAGGAGTTTGAGCAGACTCCGGGAGATAGTGAAGGACATGGAAGCCTGGCGTGCTGCAGTCCATGGTGTCACAAAGAGTTGGACACAAGTGAGGGACTGAACTGAAGAGTCATTATCTAAAATTTACCAAATAACAGAAACAAAGTATATTAGTTCAAGTTTTTACCATCATAAAGAAAAACAGTGTGTTAAAGATGGTTGTTGCTAAGGAGAGAGACTGGGGCAAGGCTGGGATGGGTAAACAGGAATTTTTACTTTTCACTTGGAGTTTGATTTTTAAAAATAAGAATAGTATGCATGATTCACCTTAACTTCTTAAGAGGGGTAGAGAAAGGGATAACGGAGAAAAGAAAAGGAAAGAATGTCTCATTTCCTCGGGAAGTTTTCCATGACCAGCTTTTCTCTGTGTTCCCACGAAATGAAACATGGGACACTATCAGAGCATTTAATACACAGTACTGTGTTAGACTCTGATGCTGGGAGGGATTGGGGGCGGGAGAAGGAGACGACAGAGGATGAGATGGCTGGATGGCATCACTGACTCGATGGACGTGAGTCTGAGTGAACTCCGGGAGTTGGTGATGGACAGGGAGGCCTGGCATGCTGCGATTCATGGGGTTGCAAAGAGTCGGACACGACTGAGCGACTGAATTGAACTGTGTTTCTGAGTATTGTTTGACTAATCCATAGGTTGAAATTACCTAGAAGACGGGGTCCAGAGAAGGCGATGGCATCCCACTCCAGTACTCTTGCCTGGAAAATCCCATGGACGGAGGAGCCTGGTAGGCTGCAGTCCATGGGGTCGCGAAGAGTGGGACATGACTGAACGACTTCTCTTTCACTTTTCACTTCCATGAATTGGAGAAGGAAATGGCAACCCACTCCAGTGTTCTTGCCTGGAGAATCCCAGGGACGGGGGAGCTTAGTGAGCTGCTGACGGGGTCATATCTTACTTACATTTGCATCACCAGCATGTAACTTGCACAATAACTAGTAGGAGAGCAATAAATTAGCTGTTGAATGAATGAACAACATATGAATGATGGTCACAGTAAATAAAATTAATAATACCAATTCTCTACTTAGAAAACAGCATTAAAACAAGAAAACAAAGCAAAAAAATCATAAAGCAAGCACCAACATTTACAGTTGTGTCATGCTATAATTCACACACAAAAAATTTCATTTTGAAAGGCAATTTGATGAATTCTCAGGAAATGTTAAAAGGAATTTAAAAAGCAAACCAAAGGGAAAAACTCCAACCCAACACCTTGCCTTTTCCATTTGCTTTCTATCAAAAGCCCTTTTTGCCACCTCTTATGAGTTGTCTAAATTCAGCATCAAATATGAGCTGACTTGCAGATGCCAGCACATACTGTGCCTGTTGAGAATATTTTTCAAAATGGTGAATTTATTTATGCATAAACAATGTTTCAAATCTGTTCAAGTGGCTCCACAGAGTAATTCCACATGACAACTTTTTTCTACCATCAAAATCTACTTATATTAAAAAGAAAACCATAGTTTAAAAACAAGCACTGAGAAGCTATGGTTTCCAAGGCTACAGGGGACAGCTCAATGTTGAAGCATCAAAACTGTAATGCTTAACACACTTTGAATAAGTATATTTTTTCCTCTGACCAATTTTAAAACTTTCTTTTCCTGTCTGCCCTATATAAAAACATCTTTATAATAACAGTTTACCATACAAGGAATTGCTAACTTAGACATTCATGTTTAGCCTTGAAAATGTAACATTTGATTTCATTGATTTGAAATGTTAGATTTCACCAGTTTTGCTGTTGAGCTACAAAGTTTGAAGAAGTAGTAGGATTATATGGTCCTTCAAGGAAATAATAATTAAAAAAAAAAGAATGGAATTGTCATAAGGTCTATAAAGTATGAAAGATTCTCATGAAGTGTATAAATTCTACTAAAGCAATGTATCCTGTTAGAAACAGCAAAGAAGGGCAGAAGAGCCCTCAAGCTTCTGGAGGGAACAAAGAAAGTGATGTGCAACCTTGGGCAAGTTATTGAGCCTTCCTAGGCCTCAATTTCCTCATTTGCTTATTACGCTGAGTTGTTGAAAGGATTAAATAGGTTAACAAACTAGGTACAACACCTAGCACAATATTTGCACATGACAGGCATTCCGCCCTCCCCACAAAGTAGCTAGCATTGAGGAGATAAAGAATCTTTTTAAAAAAATAATAAAGCAAGGTTAATAAAACTAAGTAACCGAGGCACAGAATGCTTGATAAGTGCAATAAGGGCACAGGAAATGAACTGAGATCCAAGAAGGCTTCCCAGAGCAGAGGAATGTGATTTACATCTGGAAGAATTTATTTTACGAGTCAGGCAAGCACTCCCTATCTTTCTACATGCTGTTACCCGGTATAGTCTTCTGTTCCTTGTATTGCCTGACAAACTTCCATTTATTCTTTATTAATTTAACACCTATCATGTGCTAGGCTAAGCACCAGAGGCTCTAACAGTGAGCAAGATAAGCCAGGCTCTTTCTCCACACAAAAGTTACAACCGATTGGGGAAAACAGAGTAATTAAACAGGCAGTTATGTCACCATGTGAAGTTTTATAATAGAAGACACCACAGTGTCTCCTTCCTCTCCTCCACCAATACACAAAATGAAGATGCAGTGCTAAGGCCAGGATTTAGATTGCGGGTAGAAGGACGTGAAAAGGCAGAAGAACCAGAGATCAAATTGCCAACATCCGCTGGATCATCGAAAAAGCGAGAGTTCTAATTCTGCTTTATTGGCTATGCCAAAGCCTTTGACTGTGTGGGTCACAACAAACTGCGGAAAATTCTTAAAGAGATGGGAATACCAGACCACCTCACCTGCCTCCTGAGAAATCTGTATGCAGGTCAAGAGCCAGACATCAAACAAAAGACTGGTTTCAAATTGAGAAAGGAGTATGTCAAGGCTGTAAATTGTCACCCTCCTTATTTAACTTATATGCAGAGAACATCATGAGAAATGCTGGGCTGGAGGAAGCACAAGCTGGAATCAAGACTGCTGGGAGAAATATCAATAACCTCAGATAAGCAGATAATACCACACTTATGGCATAAAGCGAAGAACTAAAGAGCCTCTTGAGGACAGTAAAAGAGGAGAGTGAAAAGATTGGCTTAAAGCTCAACATTCAAAAAACTAAGATTATGGCATCAGGTCCCATCACTTCATGGCAAATACATGAGGAAAAATGGAAACAGTGACAGACTTTATTTTCTTGGGCTCCAAAATCACTGCAGACGCTGACTGCAGCCATGACATAAAAAGACACTTGCTTGGTACTGACCAACCTAGACAGCCTATTAAAAAGCAGAGACATTACTTAACCAACAAAGGTTCATCTAGTCAAAGCTGTGTTTTTTTTCCAGTAGTCATGTATGGAATTGACAGTTGGACTACAAAGAAAGCTGAGCGCCGAAGAATTGATGCTTTTGAACTGTGGTGTTGGAGAAGACTCTTGAGAGTCCCTTGGACTGCAAGGAGATCCAATCAATCAATCCTAAAGAAAATCAGTCCTGAATGTTCTTTGGAAGGACTGATGCTGGAACTGAAACTCCAATACTTTGGCCACCTGATGTGAAGAACTGACTCATTGGAAAAGACCCTGATGCTAGGAAAGACTAAAGACAGGAGGAGAAGGGGACAACAGAGGATGAGATGGTTGGATGGCATCACCGACTCAATGGACATGAGTTTCAGTAAGCTCCGCGAGTTGCTGATGGACAGAGAAGCCTGATGTGCTGCAGTCCATGAGGTCACAGAGTCGGACACGATCAAGTGACTGAACTGAACTGAAGGGAGAAGGGAAAGATTTGAGGGCAGAAGGAGAAGAGTGTGTCAGAGGATGAGATGGTTGGATGACATCACTGATGCAATGGACGTGAACTTGGGCAAACTTTGGGAAATGGTGAGGGACAGTGAGGCCTGGTGTGCTGCAGTCCATGGGGGTCACAAAGAGTCGGACACGACGGGGCGGCTGAACAACAAGGTAGCAGGCTCCAGTAGGCCTACCCCACCTACTCTACGTCAGTCTTTTTCCAGAGAGCTGCAATGATGGCTCTCTTCCTTTGGGTATCTACTCATAAAGCCGCTCCGATCTTCATTCTGCTATTGTTTACTGTGTGCAGAGCTCCTGCTGGAACTGAAAGGGAGGAGTGACTGACAGAGTAACACATGGCCCTATTAACAGCAGGTTCTCAGTAAAGATTTGTTGCTACTGACATTTTATTTCAAATGACTGACCAACATTCTTTTTTCAGATCACTGGATTAGTAAACCCTGCACTTAATTCATACTAAAATTCTCAACTGCGAAGTTTATCACACAGCATGTTCCACAATTTACATGGATAATATATAGTAAAATCCTTTGTTGTTAATATTCTTACATACTCTTATAACCATGCAATCATAACTGTTTGATAGTCACAAATGTTAGAAGGACCATAAATCCAATCTAATAACATGAAAAATACCAGACATCTCAACAGAGGGACACTCTAAAAACACCTGACCAGTCATCCTCAGGACCATCAAGGACTATCAAGACTATCAGGGGATTTCTCGGTGGTTCAGTGGTTAAGGATCCATCTTGCAATGCAGGGCATGTGGGTTTCACCCCTGGTTGAGAAACGAAGATCCCACGTGCTGCAACTAAGACCCGACACAGCCAAACAAATAAATATTAAAACACACACACACACACACACAACCTATCAAAAGCATCAACAACAATAAGTATCTGAGAAACTGACAGCCAATAGGAAACTCAGGAGACATAATGACTGAACACAATATGGTATCCACAATGGGATCCTGGAAGGACATCTGAATGAACTATGGACTTCAGTTAATAATATACCAACACGGGTTCACTAAATATAACAAATATACCATTGTGAGACAATAGAAAATATATATATTGGTCTCTGCCCCTGGTTCCTGACACAGAACTCCCAAAACGCTTGTAATTTCCTAAATGACAGATGCACCAGGAGCATCTTTTGTTCTAATATTTGGTCCTTGACCCCAACTCTTAACACACAGTTGCTAAATCCTTTGGAATCTCCTGAGTGATAGCAATGTCTTTTGTTCTAATGAGGTGAGTTGATAGGCTGCTGGATGGGGGCTGGTCACCAAGAAGACCAAGTCATGATTAAAAGCTTAGAGTTTTTAGCCCTGTCTACCATTCTCCAGCACGCGGGCAGAGGCTGAAAACAGAACTAATAGACCACGCCTAAGTGATGAAGTCTCCGTAAAAATCCGAATAACACGGGGTTCGGAGAGCTTTCTGGGTTGCTGGGAGACTGGAGCACTAGGAAGGGCTTGGAAGCACCACACCTCTTCCCACGTACCTCACCCTACGCATCCATTCCATCTAGATGTTCACCTGTATCCTTTATCATAGCCTTTTACAATCAACTAGTAGTCAGTCAGTAAACTGAGCCTTTCCAGCAAATTGACCAAACCTGAGGAGGGGGTTGTAGGAACCTCTCCTTTGATTTACAGCCAGTTGATCAGAAGCGAGACCGGTGTCTCACTGATTGGACATGAGACTGGGGTCTAAAGGTGGGGGCAGTCTAGGGGGGGTGAGCCCTTAAGCTGTGGGATCTACCCCTGTCTCCAGGTAGACAGTGTCAGAATTAAGCTAAGCCCCAGGATATCCAGCTGGCAGAATTGCTTGGTGTGAAAAAAAATCCACTGATATGGCATTAGAAATATTGTGAGTGTAGTGGCAGTGTGAGAGAAAAAAGGAAATATAGGAGGAGGACTGAGCTTTTCCTATTCAACCACATTTGTGGATGATAATAAGAAAGAAACTAGGTGAAGGGTATACAGAACATTGCTATCCTTCAGTGCTTCTGCAAGGCATTTTGCAAAATAAAAACCGCCATATTCAAAAATGAGAACAAAGAACAGGTAATTTTTCATAACATCAAACTCGGGATGTTTACAACACCTTTGTAAAAAATCAATACCTAAAATACTATTAGAATTAGCCAACAAAACCTGAACAAACAGTCCTTTTTATTTTAAACAAAGAATATATTTTCCCAAAAAAGTTCTGCCAGATTGTAATCAACCCTAACAAAAATACAACCATCCCCTGCAAGAACAACAATCCCATATTTTGCCACTGTGAGTCTGTTTCCTGAGGACTTACTCAACAAGATGTTCTTTTCAAATATCAATTTAATCCTCTTCCACGAATGTTTGAACTGATGTCATAGTTCAAGCTGAAAACTGAGCCAAGTGGTCTGTCCCAAGTTTTAACACTGAGAAAAAGCAGGACACCTGGAAAGATGTTTCGTGCCAGCTACACTGTGGTAAGAACAGGTAGCAGAACTCATGTCCTCAGAACCTCGACAGCAATTATTCACATCATCTTGGGGCACTTCAAATTTACCACCTCGTGCAACCAGGTAACTCTTCATACACTTATATATATATATATACATTTACCCAAACTCTTTATGAAAACAACCACCACTTTTCTACTTTTTGTATCCAACGTGTCTTGCATGTGAAATTCTATAGACAAATGAATTGCCAATAGAATGAAATGAAAATAAACAGTTTAATCAGAGACATTTTTAAACTATGGTGAAATATACATAACATACAACTAACCATTTTAAAGTATACAATTCAGTGGCGTTCAGTGCACTCACAGGAGTATACAACTATAATCATCAACTCTTAGCTCAGCGATAACCAGGTTCAACTATCTCCCTGTCTGCCCACTCCCCCAACAGCTAATAAATATCAATTCTCTTCCTCCTTTACTACATATTGGGTTTTTTTCCTTATGTCATTCTGTGATGAAATTAGTTTGTGATGGTGATGGCAGCAGGCAGACATCCACTTCAGTGACAAGAAGCTCCCCCCAAAGGAACACTGCCACCTGCATACCTCTCACTGCTGAAATGTACTTTCTTATACTGAGTCAACACTTGCCTTCCTTTAGCTTCCGCTGGACTCACACAGTGCTGCCTCTAGCAGTCACCAGCTATGACTGTCAAGGCCAGTTACTTTAAGTCTCAGTTTCCTCATCTGTCAAAGTGGGAATAATGGGGACTGTTCTAAGAACTAAATGAGCTCAAGTGTTTTGTTTGTTTTTTTTTTTTCTATACCCTATATAACACTGAGGATGGGGATGGAGCAGATGTTTCCTTTGTAACTCTGCTGCTTTTCAGACTACTGCTTTCCTCACTTCCTTAAAACCTTCAGTCCTTTCAATGCACATGTGATTTTGCTGCTTTCCCTTCCTGCTGCTTTTATCTGCAGTCCTCCCATCCTAGCTTAATAACTGAAGATTTTAACCCCTGACTCACCATCCTCTCTCTCCACCACTAGTCCTGCCATACTTCCTGATGACTTTTATGTCCAGGCAATATTCCAATCTCTCAGATTCTTGACTTCCACCCGTTCAGTCAGTTCAGTTATTCTCTTACTTTATATCATAATTAATAACTGCATCTTTAAAACCTCAACTTCAAGCATCCCAAACACTAACCACTGCTCTCCATACTTCATTCCAACAATTTGTTTCCATCATCGGAATTTCTAATCCATTGATTCTATATCTCTTTTTTCACTGATCATCACTTCCTTCGTGTCCTCACTTCTCTTCTTATCCAACTTAGAGTCCATGGTCCACCATTATAAATCATTCATATGGACCTCTCTTCTTGCCCATGAATTTACCTGGCAAAACCCTAACTCTGGTTAAACTGTCTTCACCTTTGCACTCAAGAGGCTGAATACAGCTGGTGAAAAACAGCATGCTGAATGTTCTCCCTTAAATGTATAACCAAAGTATGGAACCTGGACCAGAAGCATCGGGTTCATGGGGGACAGTCAGAGATGTGAATTCCCAAACCTTGCCCAGAACTAACGCATCAGGAACTTCGTGGGGAGGCCCAGCTATCAGTGTTGCACCAAGCCCTCCAGCTGATTCTGATGCAGGCTTAAGTTTGAGAACTATCAGGCCAAGTTAATTCACTCTCATTCTCCAAGATGATGATTTTAAATCTTCTCTTTTCTCTTCAAACTTTATACAAACCTTCCACCTTCTGACACCTGACTGATGACCCTACTGAAAAACAGAAGCAATCAGAGGACAACTTACTCATTCCCCTATCACTAAATATATCATGTGGTTCTGTATCTATCCCATATATTCTGCCTTCCCCACATGTATACACCCCTCTTTTACAAGGCCTAACCATCTACTCATACACAGGATTCCACTATCTTTCACTTATCAAAGCTTTTCATGCTTGCTATTATTCCCTCTTTTTCTTGGGCATCCAGTTTTTCCTTTAGCACATGAGTATGCTGACTCGATGGACATGAGTTTAAGTGAACTCCAGGAGTTGGTGATGGACAGGGAGGCCTGGTGTGCTGCGATTCATGGGGTCACAAAGAGTCAGACACACGACTGAGTGACTGAACTGGACTGATGCTAAATACCTTCCACCTCAAAACAAAAAGACTCTTCACTTGACCCTCATCGCCTTCCAGCTTTAGTACCATTTTCCGGCTCCTCTGTACAGAAAAACTTCACAGGAACAGTTTACACTTCTTGTCTTATTTCCTTACTCTTATTCTCTCCCTAAATGACTCCTGCAACATCACAAAAACTGCTCTTACAAATGTCACCAGTGGAATCCCCAACTGCTAGATTCAGTTTTCAATTATCAGTCCGCTTCTTACTCAATCACAGCATTTGATTCAGTTATCAATTCCATGAAAATATTTTGGCTCTGGGATGCCACATTGTCCTAGATTTCCCCCAGACCTTATTAGTTGCCCCTATTCCTTGGCTATATTCTCCTTTTCCAACATGTTGGAGAATCTTGAACAGAGTCTGGAAGGTAGAAGGTGGGGAAGCCATTCTTCCAGGAGCAGTGACAGACCCTCTCCAGTATGAGTTTCTGCAGCAGTCAGTTTCCTCGTTCAGGTGTCTGGGGATAAGGGGTGTTTATTTCACTAGCAGCAGTTCTGTGAGCGCCAGATCGCCACTGTGCTGAGCTGACCTCAAAGCCTAGTATAAAGCAGTGTGTCTCTGAAGCCGAGCAGCCCCCTGACTTCTACCCCTTCAGCCCTCAAGTGATTCTATAAATACCCACTCTCTGTGTGAAATCTCTTCCTGATGAAAATATCTAGAGTGGTTTGTTTCCTACACTGAACCTTGACTGACACTATTCCTAAGTTCAAATCTCCAGCAGTACCAATTAGCCCTGAGATCAAAAGTGCACATCCAAATGCTTTAGTACCTCCACCTTCATGACTGATACATATCTCAAACCTAATGTCCCAAATATATTCTCGATTCCCCACGAGCTCATCCTCCTTCTCCCCTACAAATCTCTCTCATTTTCATAAATGCCACCACAATTCACCTAATTGCACAGATTAAATATCTATACATTATTTTTAAGTCCAGTTTCTCTTGAATGCCCACATCTGATCCATTACCAAGGCTGGTTAGCTCCAACTTTCTCTTCATATACCTCAACTGCTATCAGACCAGCCTAAGTCACTCTTGTCTCTTGCCTGGATAAGACAATAGTCTCTTAACTAATCTGTCACTACTCTCCCTCCCCTCAGTCTATTCTCCACGCCAGAGTCACTTTCTTGAAATAGAAGTCAGATCATATCACTCCCTTGGCTCCAACCCCTCCAACATCTTTCCATCATACATGGAAAAAATGTAAACTTCTACACAATCTGGCCTCTATCAGCTTTGTTCACTATGCTCAAACCAGACTGACCTCTTAGCTGTACTTTCAGCCAACCCAAGTTCACCGCTTTCTCAAGGGCTCTTACACCAGCTATGCCTGCTCTCTGGCATGTTCTTCCTAAAGATCCCCACACAGCTTGCTGCCTTATCTTTTTCAAATCTTTTCTTCTCAGTGGAGTGTCTCCTGACCACGCTAGTAAAATACCTCACCCCACCATCCCCAGTATACTCCTCTGCCATGGCACTCTCACTCTTCTACCCACAGGAACACTACGCCTACATATTTTTTCCTTCAGAAAAAGTCCAAATTCTTTACAACGTGGGAGGCAGCATGGAAGAAAGAAAAGAAAATGGAGGAAAACCTTTGACTGGCTGGTTCTGTCACAATGCAACCTTAAGCAGGTCCACTTCCCTTTCTGGATCTGTGTCATCATTAGCAAAATAGGGATAATAAAGAATAACACCAATCACATACACTTGCTTTGACAAATAAGAGATAAAGCATATAAAGTACTTATCTGACAAATGGCACATATTCAATAAATATGTCTATTTTACTATTATTACCCAACAACTGTTTGCCAAATTAACTAAATAACTCTTTAAAGACAGTAACTATACTCCCGAAGTCCTCTCTTCTCCAAGCTAAATATCCTCTATTCTCAACTATTTAAAAACACTTCATTCACCCTGGCCATCTCCCTTGGCTCTTTCTCATCAAAGTAAACTGGGATTCAAATTAAACATAATATTCCAAATATGACCTAATGAACACAAAGTCCAGGAAGATATTACTTCGCTTGATCTGGGCACTCTAATTAATGCAACATAAGATAATCTTAACTCCTTTTTGAGAGCTGTTGAGTCAATTTCTTGGCTTATACTAAATTTTTCATACATTTAAATCTCCAAATGTTCTCCCCATATGTTCCCCATAAGGTCAATTCTACTCCAAGGTTCATATTTGACACTGTCACTAGAATCAAAGAATTGGAGATTAAAAAAAAAATCAATGCTACCACAGAAATCATTTTGCCTCAAATTAGTATGCTTCTTGCAGAGTTGGAATTTAATGGTTCAGAGCTTGAAAACAGAAACACCAACAAAGAAACATCACTTTGTCTGCTCACTCCACACTATATTAAAAGAAAAGGAGTGGAAGAAGCCCCATGGTCACAGAGTTAGACGCTCCTCAACAGCGAACTTACAGATTTTAGTTAACATTTCCAGCCTGAGGAGGCACAGAGGCACAGAACTTTGAAGGCTCTTAGGAGAGCTTATTATGAAAGTCTCCATTGTGCCAGGGCCAGAAGACTCTCTGAGAAACGTCTGGCCCATTCACACCCAGTGCACCACCAAAGAAATTTTATGGTGGTGCATAAAATTCAGGGCAAAAGAAGGGGCATAGGAGCTGTTAGGCAGCCTCAAGGAATTCTTCCACATGAGATGAGGAAATATATTGGAAAGGTCTTTGCCATCAAATGGACCAGGACTCTGAATAACACACACTAGCTCATCTTTTTTAAGTTGTCATTTCACTTACCAGCAAAACAGAATTATAATAGTAGCACAGCATTGTGAATATTCTAAATATATATATGCTAAGTTTTTAGCATTTAAGTATTTTTCCTATTTGAGATAATCAAATAGTATTTTCTTTCCCTACCACCTGTTAAGGCATAGAAAAGGGTGGGATTGTAACTTTTTCCTACAATAACAACAAAACATTTAGAAATTATTATTACCCTCTCAATGAATCTAAGACTCCTTGCTTGCTGAATCTGTTAATCTGTCCTACTAAAGTATAAGTTTCCAAAGTATGAATCTGGCTTCTCATGTCAATGGAGTACTTCCAGCCATAAAGAATCATAAGATAAAGATTATTATAATGGCTACTCTTCTCAACAGATAAACATGCTGAGTCTCATATTCTGTTGAAAGGTAAACATCCTACCTTTTAATATAAAAGTTACTTTAAGGGCCAGGTAATATCCCAATGAGCATAATGTATTAATTCTCCTAAAATCTCTGATAAGTTCTCTTAATAAAACAGCATGTAAAAATCAAGTTATGGGTGGGGTAGGTGTTTAATGGTAACTGGTTATTTTTATTGGCAGAGATATCAGGGTGAAATAACTAAACCTTGGAAAGCTGCCTTGGAACATGCCTGGCACCAATGGGAAAGTAGAAGTTACAAGGCAGCTATGAGGGATGTGATGGCAAAGCTTTAATTTGCAGTGACATCTTAAACAAAGCAGTCTTAGCAAAGTAACCCTGTGAAATCAAGCCAGAACTGAAGGACAGAGGCAGGGACAGAGAACATCTCTTGGGCAGAAGACTATTCATATATTTAACTGCCCTCCAAGGATGCTCCTTACCTCTTCATACTGATTTTATACACCTCTTTCACCATTCTAACAATATCTGAATGAATCTGGCTACTGCTCCAAGCCAGAAATTCTGAACATTATTTTGGGGAGGCTCATTTATTTTATCTATTGTGTTGCTACCTCTGTTGAACATTCAGTCCACTAGAGAAAATGGGCTTAGCACCATGAACAGCCTACAAAAGGTCCTAGTTAAAGACCACGAGACATATCAGTAACTCATGACTATTGGTTAATTCATTCAATAAACTAGTTAACTAACCACACACAATGCCTTTATGGGACTTTCATTAGCAAGAACTTTGTCTACAATGAAGTATTTAGATGTTTTATAGTAAATATATACTATAATTGTGGAGGAACATATCCAAGATTAGTATTAATTATCTTAGAAATGGTGACTTAAAACTACCATTTAAAAAAATTCCTCCAAAAATCTACCTATTATTCAGTGATTATCCAACTGGATTGTATTTCATGCCTTCATTTAATAATTTATCATTCAGTCAGTTAACAAATATTTACTAGCATCTACTCTGAGTTAGGTTGGTGCTATATATGCTGGGGACAAAATATAAACTAGAGCTCTATATTCCCCACACTTATGTATTGGTCTGTGTTCTCCGTTCTCATTCTGAGAAATATTTTAAAGACAAAAAGTATATCAAATATTTTGTTTCAGTTCACACACAAAAAAGCACTCAACTTCTGCATTAGAAAGCATCCTGTCCAATAATATAACTAAATTTCTAACTGGTTTCTGGGCTTAATTAGAAAATCTGCTGTAAATTGCTGAAATAATTAAAAGAATTACAAAATAAAACTATATGCGCTATTTCAGCAATAAATTTAAATATCTAGAGGAAGTACATGGTTTCCTAGCAAAAAATAAACTATCAAGAATAAACCATGGAGAAGTAGGATAAAAGAGAGCAAATAGCACCAGAAGTATGAGAGTCAGATTTATCATCATACAAGTCACCTGAACTAGATGATTTAATAGCTAAATTCTCTAACAAACCTTTAAAGAATTAAAAATCCCCAAAATCATTTAATATGTTTCAGTTAATTATGATACTAATAGATAATAAATACAGTATTAACTAATTTGGGCACTGTACTAAGCACTTGATATTAATTCACTTAATCTCCCAACAACCCAATGAGGTTATTATCACCATTTTACAAAGGAGGATAACAGAAAAAGATGAAATGCTTCCCAATTCAATTTCAGGATCTCAGGAAAGATGATTACCTATCACACCTTCCTTCCCACCCCCCTGAAAAACAAGTACTATATATCAATCTCACTTGTAGTAATGATCAAAAGAATAATCTATAACTAATTAGTAATACAATACCAAGAAATCTACATACCTTTTTGCAACTTTAAAGAAAAACATATAACATTAACAAATATTAAAGGCAATTCCAAAAATTCAGCATCTATTGCTTTAAAAAGTTAAATAGGAAGAATTATCAAGAAGATTTTCCAAAATTAACAGAAAATATTCTGAACAGCAAAATAGTGATCATTTTTAATTAAAACAAGAATTGGACTAAACTGCTCATTATTTCCATTACATTTCAACATTAATTTTAAAGTTCTAAAAGGTGTAGTAAATGCAGTAAAGACAAAAAAACAGTATAAATATTGCAAAAGAACAGATAAATCTATCCTTTTATTAATAATGAGTATATGGCCAAGAAAATCAGAGATCTTTCCTTAAAAAACAAGAAAAACTAACTTGATACCATCACTGAATATGACTTCTTAAAAATTACAGTTTTTCCCTATAACAGAAATGAGTATACAAGAATGGAAATGGAAAACATTTTATTAAAGAATTGTGTAAAAACTATAGCATACCTAAGAACAAACTTAATGGAAAGGCACATGACGATATAAAGAGAACTATAAAATCTTACCAAAGGATTGAAATAAAATTTGAACAAATATAAAACATATCATGTCTTAGATGGAAATACTAACATAAAAATGACTCTTTGCGACCCCATGGACTATACAGTCCATGGAATTCTCTAGGCCAGAATACTGGAGTGGGTAGCCTATCCCTTCAGAAGATCATCCCAACCCAGGAACAGAACTGGGATCTTCTGCATTCTTCACCAACTGAGCTATCAGGGAAGCCCCCATAAAAAATGACAGCTCTCACCAAATATAAAAAGTCAATGAATATAAAAATTCCTGTTAGAATTCAAGAAAGTTTTTTTTTTTTAGAATAGGATTAAATAACCTTAATGTTCATATGAAAGAATAAAGTTCTGAGAATAGCCAAAAATAGTTTGAAAAAGAAGAGTAGCAAGAGGGGTACTTGCCTTACTTGGTATTAGGATACCAAAAAACCACTGTAATTAATCTGAAATTGGCAAAGAACTACACAAAAGGATCAGAACAAAAAGGGAGTCCAGAAATGAACCCCAGCTTATATGAGCTTTTAGTGTATGACAAAGGTGGTACCTAAATTCAGTAAGAAAAGAAAGTTAGTGGCACAACTGGACACTCATCTGTAAAGAAAGTGAATTTCTATCTCAATATATGGAATATCTACACAATATATTTAAGAATAATTCCAAATTGTATTAGAGATTTAATTTTAAATGTAAAATAATATAAACCTCAAAAGAAAACTTAGAAAATGTACATAGAACTAAGGCAGAAGAGAGGCTTCTAATAAGGCAACTATACTCCAATGCAAAAAATATGTTTTTTTAAAAAAGAGAGATACTTTTCAAACCAAGACAGAGCGCCCAGAAGACATCCAAGGAAAACCAAAATTACATGATATGACAAATATAAACATTTTGTATAAAGTATACTAACTCAAGACGTAACAGCGATTTGGGAAAAATACCAAGGGCTTCTAAAATTGTATGAAAAAAACACAAACAACTCAATTAAAAAGATAGGTAAAATATTAATAACAGGTAAATTCACAGAAGAATACTGGATGGCTAACAAATCCAGGATATTCACTTTCACCTGTAGCTCAGACTAAGCACTGGTACTGAAACTCATAAAAATTAAAGTAACACTGAGGTGTTGTACTCATCAAATTAATAAAAATCACACGAAAAAAGATGATACCCATGGCCAGCAGGGCTTCAAGGTAAAGAGGAAAGTCACATATTATATGTACTCTTTGGGGAAACAGTCTGCTATTTCCTAAAATTAAAATTATACATGTCCTTTGACTTAGAAACTCTACTCCTAGAAATTTAATACATAGAAACAAAAACATCACAAATATAAAAATATATGCATATATAGATACTTACTCCAGTATTGCACATAATGGCAAAATGAACAAATAAAAAACCAGATCCAAAGTAAATATTAAATGTCTATCCATAGGGTGATGACTGAAAAATATAGTACACCTCACCATGGACTATTAAAAAATCATTAAAACAGTGAACTGAAGAGATTTGTACATGGAATGTTAAACAAGAAAACAAAAGGTAGAGTTAAGCATATAATATCCACTCCAATTTTGTCAAATAGCAATTAAAAACAGATATACATAATTATGCATTTGGTGATATCTATGACATACATATAGAGATCATAGGAAAAAATATGAAACATACACGACATTGTTAATATGGGTACACAAGTGACTGGGGTCATGTCAGCATGTGTTCTGTGTTTGGATCCTATCTTATTCAGTTCAGGCTGTTGTAACAAAATACCACAGACAGGGTAAATTATAAACAGAAATTTATTTCTCACAGTTCTGGGGCTCAGAAGTCTATGATCAAGGCACCAGTTTGGTTGGTATTTGGTGAGAGCCTGCTTCCTGGTTCACAGTTACCTTTTCACTACATCACATGGAGAAAGGGACGGGGTCTCCCTAAGGCCTTTTATAAGGGCGCTAATCCCATCTATGGGGGCTGTGCCTTCATGACCTAATCATCACCCACAGGCCCCCACCTCAAAGTACCATCACACTGGGGATTAGGTTTCAATGCATCAGTTTGGGGTGGGGGTGGGGGGCCACAAACATTCAGTCTACAACTGGTGCTTCTGGTAGTGAGGGAAAGAGTTTAAGGAAGAGGACAAGCCAAAAACTAAAAAGAAATTACTCCAGACTTTGTTTAACATTTTATCAGTATTTTTGTAAGTATATATGTGCCTTTCTGTATGTGTATATATAGAAAGATGAATAAAAATAAAATGTGTTATTACACACAAATACCAATTATTTAACTAAAAACTTACATTAAGTACCTAAACATTTTTTAATATATAACTTTTTCATTTTAAATTTTGATTAAAAACCTTCCTAAATCTTGTCACATACCTGCTCTCTTACGTAGACTTTAACAAGGACTACTTTATATTCCACTGATGGTTTGGTATCAACACAGTATAATGGGAGAATGCACATGCGCTCTTCATTCAAACGTGCTTTAATACTTACTTATCTTGTGGTGCTAGACACACACTGATCTAAGCCTCAGTGTCCTCGTGTGTTAAATGGAGAGAGCATTAGTGAAAACTAACATGGGACAGTTAATAATTCTCATTATTAACTTCCGTCAGGAACTGCAGTATGGAGCTGTACTTGGGAAAAGCTGCTCACACAGAGAAGAGAGATGCTAGCTATGCCTTTCTTCACTTAGTCAGTCTCTCTTCACAGCTGGGCTATTTCTATTTCTCCCTGCCCTCCTTTTATATGAAGTAGTGACAGAGGGCTATTTACAAATCCAAACATAGTGAGTATAAAGATAGCACAGTAGCTGCTATGATTTACCATTCAGTTCCACTCCAGAAACAAAGAGTGAAGCACAAACAGAGCAAACTGCCAGGTTCTGCATCTCCTTGCTGTCAGTGTGTCTACCTTAACAGTAATCCTCTTAATTCCCTTCATTTATCAAAAATGAGCACACAGACACTGGGTCTAGTGTCTACCAAGAACAGAAAACTATATGAGTCTTAGGACATAAATTCTGTGACATCTTTTGCTTACAATCAGGTTCTTAATTATATTCTCTACACTTGCGCTTACCTCTTAGGGAGAGACATCATTAGGAGGGGAGAGAGGAGAAAACTCTCCCTGCAACCTAAGAGTTGGTCATCGCATTCAAAACTTAAAGATTATAAACAGTTACACCCTTACACATGTCATCCTCCCCGTTTTCTAAACGTTACAGCAAGAATAATTTATTTGATACGAGCATTTCCCTTCTATAACTGAAATTCTGTCGGAGAAAGTATTTTCTATCAAAGTGGGGGGTGGGGATATGGCAACAATTTACCAGATAAAGATCTTCCCCAAAGAATCTACATAAGGGATAAGACCACAAGTCACAAAATCCTGAAACTGTTATGTTGAAGGCAGTGGCAGAAAGAAAAGAGGCAGCTGAATCCTTATGGACCTGATTGTATTTTCAACACTTTTTTGATAATGGTTGAGCGATTTTTACAACTCTCATTTTACCAGGTACAAACCAGAAACAGGAACAACAGAACCCAGTTCCCTGTAACCTGAAGAACAGTTTAAACTGATCAATTAAAACAGCATTTCTTATCTGCTAAATATACTTGATATGTAGCCATCATAGGATTAACACAAGGATCAACAAAAAGGATTCTTGTCTAAAGGAGCTCTCAATTTCTGGGTGCTAAGCAGAGAGCAAATCAGACGACGAAAAACTAATTACCACAGTACGTGCTCAGTAAAGGCTAGCTACTAGCAGCAGAAGGACCTGAAAGAATATGAGTTCCTTTGGACTATTTAGAACCATCTGAATACCAAATTAAGAAGGAAGGACTTTATCCTCTATGTGAGAGCTCAAAGATTTCTAAACCAAATGAGTGACAAAACTGATATATCTTTGATCGTTCTGGCAGCAATGTGGCAGAGGAATTGTACCAAAGCAGCATGAAAAATTAAGTAGTAAAAAGTGCTGGTTATGAACACAAGCTCAGGAGCTAAACTAGGTTTAAATACAGATTAACATGAACCACCTGTATAACCTTGGACAAGCTACTCAACTGCTTTGTGCCTCAACTTCCTAATCTATAAACAGGAATAAACATTTCTAACCACATGGGGTTCTTGTAAGAATTAAAAGAGTCAATTCATATAAATCACTTAACATAGTTCCTAACACAAAGGAAATGCTCAATAAATAAACCTCTTAGGACTTTCCTGGTGGTCCAGTGGTTATGAATCCACCTGCCAACACGGGGGACATAGATTTGATCCCTGATCCTGGAAGATCCTGCATGCTGTGGAGCAGCTAAGCCCTTGTGATAGTTACTGGGCCTGTGTGCCTAGAGCCTGTGCTCCACAACAAGACAAGCCACCACTAAGAGAAGCCCGTATGCCACAACGAAGAGTAGCTCCTGATCACCGCAACTAGAGAAAGCCTGCACAACAACAAAGACCCAGCCCAGCCATAAACAAGTAAATGATTTTAAAAAATAATATCTATTAATTGCATGAAAGAAAAACTGAAAGTAGGAAGATCAGAGGTCAGGAAATAGTCCAGGAAAACAGAGGTGAGAACAAACAAGGGTATTGCTCACTAGCGTGCCTAAGATGCTGATGATACTACTAGAGAAACCAGGGAAAACAAAGGAAGAGAAAGATCAAGCCAACGTACGTAGATTAAGCCAGACATGTTACGGTTGAGGTTCCTATAGAACATGAAAGTCTACTCGTCCCTGGAAACTACAGAGCAGAAATCCCAAAGAAAACTTGGAACCAGAGACATAGTTTTGAGAGCTATTAACATGTGGCTGTGGTGGTTGAAGTTGTGGTAATGAAAAAGAGTCCTTAGGGAGAAAGAGTAATGCAGGATCCACAGGACCAAGGGCTCTGGGATCACAACAAAATCCACAGTAACTCCAACATAATGTCAGTAAGATGGAGAGGAGAAAACACAGCCCCATGAAACAACCCCTCCCTTCAAGAAGTTTTCAGTGCCATCAGGGAGACAAGACATGCACATGTTAAACAATTTTTATCATGATTGTTAGAGGATTAACAAAAGTAATTCTAAAAACAGAGGTGGTAGGCATTAGAAAGGCAAGTACAGACAGGGAAATTATGCCAAAAATTGTAAAACCTAGCAGTAATATATATAAAGGGAACACCGGCATAGAGAAGAAAGCTAATTTCAAGGTGGAAGAGTCAAGGGGGAAATGAAGACTATTATTTATTGCATGTCTACTATGTGCCAGTAACTGTCCTATGACCTTTTAATCTATTTTATCTGCTTTAATTCTCATAATATGTCTATGAGACCAATATTTCCCCCATTTTACAAGAAAAGTTTGAGGCATACCAAAGTTAAGAAACTTGCCCAAAGTAACTTGGTGGTTTAGGACTGGAACCTAGATGAAGGACCAAAGCCCATGGTTTGTGCACCATACCCCCATTTATTAAACTGGTAAAAGGAGGACATGTCAAAAGAGAAAGAAAAAACAAGAAAACTATACTCAGAGAAAACAATTAGTCTCGCTTAGTTCAATACAATAGTTACCTTTCTGAGAAAGTATGAAAGGGAAAACAAAACAAAACAAGAACGTTTTTAAACACTAACAATAATCTTTCAATTCCAGAGGACAGGTAGGATTACAGCCATCTGCTTGCTTCCAGTCTTGCCCCTCAGGGCTCTTCCACACTATCATCATGGTTAGAATCAAATGCATACTCCTGAGTACACCACTCCTCTCCAGGCAATCTTTCAACAACTCCCCATCACCAACATAGTAAACAAGAAATAAAACATTTTAAGAATCAACAGATCCCAAAAGAGAAAGCTGTTTACAGACTCATTAACCTAGAAGGAATAATAATAAAGAGAAGGAAAGTTAACTTCTAAATTAAAGGCTCACTTATAATTCATAAGTCTACTTTTCTCACTTCAAAACTGTAAAATAAAGGAAATTTCAAATGCCAGTTAAAGAGCAACATTGACACCTTGTGGTGAACATCCTAAAGTATGAAATGTGACAATAAGTGAAGGGTCTCCTAATTAAACGTCTGCTTACATGAAAACTAATGCTTAATCCAGGGATTTCCAAGGGTTAGGAAGCAGAAATCAGTTATCATCACACATACTGAATGTAAATTTGGAAAGAGCTGCTCTTTCTTTGGTAACACTGGAATTAGTCTAAATTCCTAGCTGTTGGCAGAAGAGTAAAACCTCAGATCATTGTTTTCCTACAAAATGTGGTACAACACATCCATCAGAAGGGGCTATAACGGGTCATAGATGCTCCAAAAGCAGCCTTTACTTAATCAAGATTTCCTAATTTTTTGTATGACATTTACAAATAAAAGGTGGGACATTATCAATTCATAGTAGCTGCCAACACAAAAATACAGTGAGCATTACTAACAGGAGACATGGGTTCTAACCCTGACTCCAAACAGTACTGAGAATTTTGTGGAGTAAGTCATATTTAAAAATCCAGACTCTATATATTTTCACATAAAATCACAGATCAAGAAGTAATAATTTAAAAAAAAAAAAAAGAAAGAAATCATCAGGAAAGGAAAAGGTATATTTTTTACAATTACTCCATCCAGGAACAATGTTGCCTGAGTAAAGGAGGGGAAACAATGAACAAAATTGATTAGCACCACATTGACTTTCTCTGCAATCACTTTATATATATCTCATGGTTAAGAACAGTGGGAAAAGAACTTTTAATCGAGCAGATACATGACAATTACTCTGAACTGTGTGAATTAGCAAAGAAAGTTCCATCTTACTCATTAACATTGATGAGTACAATTTAAAGTTTCTAGCTCCAGAGTAACTTTCCGGGTTCAGCCAATTTACTTAATAAACAGACAATAGATTTGGTTCAGAAAAAAGTATATCTGTGTTCCCAGCTACAAATGATTTACATAAAGGTGTTGAGCAGGCAATTATTAACAAGGTTATTCAAACTGCTGACACACTTAAGGAATTTAGAAGGCACTCCAGAAGTGAAACTCCCCAGAGACATTTCATTGCAAGATCAGTGTTAATTAACTGAGCAACTACCAACTAATTTTATGATTTTGCATTTATGGATGGCTCTGTGACTTTCAGAAATCTTCTCCATCATTATGCTGCTGCTGCTAAGTCGCTTCAGTCGTGCCCAACTCTGTGCGACCCCAGAGACGGCAGCCCACCAGGCTCCCCAGTCCCTGGGATTCTCCAGGCAAGAACACTGGAGTGGGTTGCCATTTCCTTCTCCAACGCATGAAAGTGAAAAGTGAAAGTGAAGTCGATCAGTTGTGTCCGACTCCCAGTGACCCCATGGACTGCAGCCTACCAGGCTCCTCCATCCATGGGATTTTCCAGGCAAGAGTACTGGAGTGGGGTGCCATTGCCTTCTCCGATCATTATACTACATGCACCCAATAACCACCAGTCTAGAATAAGTCAGAGCGTGAAAAGGGTTTGCAAGTTTTGTTTGCCGGAAAACCTTCATACCAATCTCCAGTCTGGCTCTTACTTGGGTGTGTCCCCTCAGCTAAGTACTGATAAGTAACTGACTGCCCCTTGGCCTCAGCTTCTACATGGAAGACAAAAGCTGATCCCTGATGTGGGAACACAGAAAACTTCTAGGAGAAAAAGGTAATAGATGTGAAAACACTTCTAAATTAAACAAATTGTGGTACCACTGCTTCTATGTTTTAGAACATCAAAGAGGTTAAATGAATTAGGATAAATCAAGGATAATTAAAGTCACAGGCAAGTCAGTCAACACATTCTCCACTATACCAAGTTGCTTCCCAAGATTCTACAGTCTTTCTTCAGCTCTTATTCTCCTGAGTCATTACTGTACAGAGCCTTCACGAAAGGAAAGTGAAGTTGCTCAGTCGTGTCTGACTCTTTGCGACCCCATGGACTGTAGCCTACCAGGCTCCTCTGTCCATGGGATTTTCCAGGCTAGAGTACCGCACTGGGTTGTCATTTCCTTTTCCAGGGGATCTTCCCAACCCAGGGATCGAACCCTGGTCTCCCACACTGCAGGCAGACGCTCTACCCTCTAAAGCCACCAGGGCCTTCAATACCCCTTAAATCTCTATTTTCTTAGATTATATGATACTACCTTTCCCAAATTCTGTTCTTCTCACTGACTCTGTATTCCTTTTGCTTTTAACTTTACTGATTTCTCTAATAACATAATAAAATCTCACACTTCAAAAATATCTTTAAACATAATAGTATCTATAACTCTCATTCTACTGAGGAAAAAATAGGCCAAGAAATATTAGTGGCTTACTCACAATTCAAACTATTTCTGTGCCTCCCTCTTTTCAATACTTAAAATTCAATGTAATTCAAACTGAATAGGCTCACAAATAAGAGTTATATATTTTGACACAGCTTGTTTTCTACCTCTACCGTTCAATTACTAAATTCTGTCCATTCTGGTACATATCCTAAGAAGTCAAAGTATCTCTCAGGTAACAATGAAAAGACATCAAACGTGTGTGGTTACTTCAGTTGAAATCATTGTCTCCTAAGAGCAATATATATAGTCCATGTGACCAAACTCTCTATCATTCTGTATAACAAGATTCAAGATTTGCAAAGGAAAGGCTCATTTAATAACGTTTACAAAATAAACAACCATCCAATTGGACAAGGGTCCAATCATCTTTCTGGACTCTTCCTCCAGCAGATATATAAAGGATGTCTAATGGTCTGAAATTTATGATGTGTTATATAAACATTAGGAAAAGACTGCCAAAATCGAGTTTCAATGAACCATCTGTCTGAGTAGGGTGAACATAGGTTGAGCGTCACTGTTAACTTTATTTTAAACTGCATTTATTTTGGTAGCCTGCCTCCTGGGAAAATGTCCTTGATGATCTACCACACTGAAAATTAAAACCAAATTTAAAAATCTTACAAAATTAAGCCCAGACATTAGGAAAATACAGAGCTGAGGCAGTTAAGCCTCTGAGCACATGAGCTTCATGCAAAGCTCTTTGACTTGCCAAACATGATTCTTTTACAGCAGGTCAAAACTCTAAGCTATGTCTAGGACTATTGGACAGCTTTTCTAGGTAATGGCATCATTGTTAAAATTTTGATAAGTCTAAATTTTATACCTCTGGTTTCTGCTCTTTATAGTGCAGAAGACTGGAAACAGCTTATGTCCCTACTTTAAGATCACTAGCTTCCAATCATTCTCTCCCACTGTCCACAAGAAAAAAATGGCATTTGAAAGGCTTTGTAAAAGAGATAAACTTAAATAACTGTAGCTACGAAATTTATGAACCTCTCACTAAAAAATGCTAAGTCTGAGTAACAGCTTCTAAAGCTCCCATACGTTTCCTCACACTGAAATGTCACAAACTCAGAATGAGGAAGATTCTTTAGAAAATGCAAGAAGACTCTAAGACGTTTCTTACCGCAGCAAAGAGAAGACATCATAAGAATTGCGAACACAGTTCTGATCCACCTGAAGAAGAATATTCTTCTGGGCATTTGAATAACCCTAAAAGATATTGATCAACAAATTAATCAAAGTAAAACAAAATACGTGTCCAAATTAACATGATGTTTATCTTTTTTAATTATGATTTAATAGTACTCAGTAGGTTCAAATCATTAAGAAATTAGAAAAAATCAAGAAACACTTTACATAATTGAAGTTTAACATTTTAGGCAAGTGAATTTAAAATAAATTTCTTCTAATATTTTCCCACAGAAACAATGTTTCACATTATAAATTTTGGTGAACTTCCCAGCGAAACCCCAGAAGTCTTTTTAACGTATTATGTGGCTGAAGAAGAGTATTAACAATAATATTTCAAGTATGCCTAGCCAACATATGTAATGTATTTATGGGAGAAAAGGCATTCCAACTTTTAATTAGGAATACCTGAAACAAATATTTCCACTCAGTAGTGTTAAGGTGTTGGGAGCAAGGATGGTTTCTACAGCTAACACAGCACAATTCCTTAAGAAGAACAGAACAGCTATCTGGCATTTCAGAAAAGCAAAGTAAATAGTAGTTAAGAAAAAGGACTCTGGACCCAGACCACCTGGATTACAATTTAAACCCTTAACACACCAGTTCTGTAACCTTGAGTAAGGCACCTAACTTCTTTCAGTTTAACTTTGGTTTCTCATCTATAACACGGAGATGATAATACTATCTACCTCACAAATTGTCATGGGAATTAAAAGAACTAATATTTGTAAAATCAAAGGTATGTATAAACACTGTATAAATGCTCGTTATAATGTTAATATAAGTATTTTATAAAAATTACATTGCTGCAGATATTCAAAGTTTATTAGGAGAATATTATGAAGAACTTCATGCTAACAAATTTGAGAACTTAGATTAATTAGACAAATTCCTTGAAAAACTACAACATGCCAAAATTGATGAATAATAGCTGAGTAATAACTCTATAACCATTTTTAAGTGAATAAGTAATTGAAAAATCTTTCCACAAAAATAGTCTTGGTCCAGGTTGCTTCACTGAATTATATCAAATGTTTAAGAAATATCATCAATTTAGTACAAACTCCTGAAACAGAGTAAAAAGGGACAATTTCCAACCACATTACTGACACTAAACCTTATCTCTCTCTCTCTCTCTCACATACACACACACACAATTATAAGTCAATATCCTCATGATTACAGACACAAAAATCCTTAGCAAAACATTAGAAAGTTGAACCAGAAATACATTATAAGGATAAAACAACAAAACTTCATTTTGACTGAATTTATTTAAAGAATGCAAGAGTGGTTTAGTATTTAATATCAATCAATTAGCAAATAAATGAAGCAATCATTATAAATCTACCTTTATGGGGACACAATAATAAAGATGTAATGTGATGATAAAAATGGGGGAACAGAGCCCATAGAGAAGAAAAGTTTTATATAATACTAAAACTAATATTAACTTTAGCTAAACTTACAAATTAAGATGTTAACAATAATCCTTGGGGCAGCCACTGAGAAAATAACTAAAAGATGCATAGTGAAAGAAATGAGAAAGGACTCAAATGTTACATGAGAAAATAACTAATACAAAAGAAGGTAGTAATGGAAGAAATGAGAAACAAAAAGAAATAAAACAAACCAAAGAATGGCAGAAGTCCTTCCACCTGTAATTACAGTGTTAATAAACAGCACTACAATCAAAAGGCAGAGATTGGCAAAATGGATTTTCTTTTTAATGATCCACAATATGCTATCTACAAGAGATGCACTTTAGAATCAAAAACACAAATAGGTTGAAAATGGAAGGATGGAAAGATAGTCTATGTAAGTAGTAACCATAAGAGAGCTGGCATGTGTAAACTAATATCAGACAAACAGACATTAAAACAAAACAAGTGACCAAAACAGACATTATGCAGTTTTAAAAGGATTAAGAAAATATAAATGATTATAAACATATATAGACTTAACATATAACAAAACATATGAAGTCAAAACTACAAAAACTAAAATGAGAAATAGCAGAAGTCAACATCCCACTTTTAACAATGGATAGCACAACCATAAAAAAGAGAAAAGAAGGAAACAAAAAACATCAACAATACTACAAATCAACTAGACCTAACCGATGTAATATAGCATGCTCCACTCAACAACAACCATACAAGTATCTTCAAATGCACAAAGAATATTCTCTAGGATAGACCATATGTTGTCACCAAAAAAATCTCAATGGATTTCTAAACACTGGAATCACACAAAATATCTCTTCTGATCACAATGGAATAAAAGTAAAAATCAGTAACAAAAGGAAATCTGGAAAATTCACAAACTACAAAGTAAACATCATACTCTTAAATGGCCAGTGGGTCAAAGAACAAATCATAAGGTAAATTATTAAATACTACATTGTATAAAAATACAACATATCAAAACATAGGATACAGTGAAAAAGTACTCAGAGTGAAAAGTGCAGCTGTAAATATTTACATTAAAAAGAAGAAAAAGGAGAGAGAGTTCAAATCAGTAATGTAATCTTCCACCTTAAGGAACAATAAAAAGAAAATCTAAACCCAAAGTAAGAAGGAAGCAAATAATGAAGATTAGGGCAGAGATCCTGGTGGCTCAGATGGTAAAGAACCTGTCTGCAACACGAAGATCCAGATTCAATCCCTGGGTTGGGAAGATCCCCTGGAGAAGAGAATGGCAGCCCACTCCAGTATTCTTGCCTGGATAATTCCTCGGACAGAGGAGCTTGGAGGGCTACAGTCCATGGGGTCACAGAGTTGGACACGACTGAGTAACTAACCCTTTCCATGAAATATAGAATAAAAAAAAATAGAGAAAAATCAATAAAACTAACTTAGTTCTCTGAAAAGGGCCAATAAAACTAACAAACATTAAGCCAGCCCAATCAAGAAAAGAGGAGAGAACACCCCAATCACTAAAATCAGTAATGAAAGTGAGAACATTACCATTAATCTTATAAAGACAGGAAATATTAATTATAGAAAAATACTATAATAGCCTCTTGATGAAAGTGAAAGAGGAGAGTGAAAAGGTTGGCTTAAAACTCAACATTCAGAAAACTAAGTTCATGGCATCTGGTCCCATCACTTCATGGCAAATAGATGGGGAAACAATAGAAACAGTGAGAAATTATTTTCTTGGGCTCCAAAATCACTGCAGATGGTGACTGCAGCCATGAAAAGGCACTTGCTCCTTCGAAGAAAAGCTATGATCAATGTAGACAAACATTACTTTGCCAACAATGGTCCGTCTAGTCAAAGCTATGGTTTTTCCAGTAGTCACGTATGGATGTGAGTGTTGGACTGTAAAGAAAGCTGAGCACTAAACAATCGATGCTTTTGAACTGTGGTGTTGGTGAAGACTCTTGAGAGTCCCTTGGACTGCAAGGAGATCCAACCAGTCCATCCTAAAGGAAATCAGTCCTGAATATTCACTGGAAGGACTGATGCTGAAGCTGAAACTCCAATACTTTGGCCACCTGATGTGAAGAACTGACTCATTGGAAAAGACCCTGATGCTGGGAAACATTGAAGACAGGTCAAGAAGGGGACAATAGAGGATGAGATGGTTGGATGGCATCACCAACGCATCACCGACTCGATGGACATGAGTTTGAGCAAGCCCCTGGAGTTGCAGTTGGGAAGCCTGGTGTGCTGCAGTCCAGGGGGTTGCAAAGAGTCGGACATGACTGAGCTACTGAACTGATGAACAACTGTATGCCAACAAATCAGGGAACCTAGATAAAATGCAAATTCTTAGAAAAACAGAAACTCCCAAAAGCAATTCAGGAAAAAACAGAAAATCTGGACAGATCTACAAGATGTCAAAGAGTTTAGCTAGACTACTCCATGATACCACCACCTTGGCAGCCATTCTGTTTGGCCAAGCAGCCTTTAGGGCCCTTACACCAACACTAGACCCCTCTTCAGGGAAGCGCATGCCCTAGATTGCAGGCTGCAGAGTTACAAGCAAACGTAGATTCTGTTAATACTTGTGATCAACAGTCTCCCCTGCTTCCCAGGACCTGTATGCTCTACATGCCCCTTAGATAAAAATCCCCATGGAGCTTACCAAAACCCTGCTCTTTTGGTTTGAACTGAACAACCCAGCCCAAGCTCAGGAACCCCGAAGCACTCTACACACAGACTCTAATAAAGACACGTGTCCCAGATCCTCCGTTTCTCTGCCTGCACTCTGCCTTGACCTCCCCATGTGGCCACTTCAAAGCCTTCTCTATAATTCCTCCAGAATCTATGAGTAACAAACATCTTTATTTCAATTTCTCTTGTGGTTTTCTGTGCTCCACTCAACAAATGTTAATTTAACGAAGTTACAACAAAACTAAAGAAGTTAAATCAGTAACCATAAAACTCCCAGCAAAGAAAAGCCCAGAACTGCATAATTTGGCAAAATCTACCAATCATTTAAAGAAAAAATAACACGAATCCTTCTCAAAGTCTTCCAAAAAATGAAAGAGGAGGAAATACTTCTTAACTCACTCCATGAGACCGGTATTACCCTGATCCCAAGCCAGATAATAACATCACAAGAAAATTATAGACCAATATCCCTTATATATATAATATATAACATATATATACACATTATAGAAAAAAGAATCCTTAACAAAATGCCCTTGAACAAAGAGGGGGTGGGGGCAATGACCCCTACATGGTTAAAAATCCACACATAACTTTACAGTCAGTTCTCTGTATCCACAGTTCCATACGCATTGTTCTGTGTCCATGGATTTGACCAGCTGTACATTACGTAGCACTGTGGTTCAGACTTATTGGGGAAAAAAAAAAAAAACCCCACATATAAGTAGCCCTGTCCAGTTCAAACACATGTTATTCAAGAGTCAAATGTATTAGCAAAGCTAATCTGGTCTAGCAATTCTACTTCTGGGAATATACCCAAAAGAACTGAAAGCAAAAACCCAAAGAGAGAGAAATTTGTACACCCATGTTCATAGGAGCATTATTCACAGTAGTCGAAGGGTGGAAGTAACCCAAGTGTTCATCAACAGATTAACAGATAAAATGTGGTATATTCATATAACAGAATACTAGTTATCCTTAAAAAGGAAAGAAATTCTGACACATGCTGTAACACGCATGACCCTTAAAGACATTACGTTAAGTAAAACAAGCTAGTGACCAAAGGACAAATATCGTGTGGCTCCACTTATATACGGTACCAAGAGCAGTCCGATTCACAGAAACAGGGTCGAGGAGGAGGAGACGGGAGTTACCACTTAGAGGGTAGACAGAGCTTCATCTTCACGAGACAGAAGGAGTTCTGGAGAGGGACAGTAGTGACAGCTCTAAAACAAGGTGAACGTCCTTAAAATGGTTAAGAGAGTGAATTTTATATTATTTATACTTCACAATTAAAATAATTTTTTAGAACAAGATTTATACACCAGGGGCAAGTGGTATTTACCCAAGGTATGTAAAGGTGGTTTGATAAATGAAAATCAAGTCAACACAACATATCAAGTTGACGGATTCATATTTCCCAATTCAATATTTGCTACAAAGCAATACTAATCAAAACAGCGTTGTACTGGCATAATGACAGACATATACATCAATGAAACAGAACCAAGAATACAGAAATAAATTCACCTATCTATAGTCAACTGATTTTAAACAAAGGTGTCAGGACTGAGAAAGAACAGTCATTTCAACAATGATGCTGAAACAACTAAATGGCCACATGCAGAAGAATAAAGTTGGACCCATTCCTAACACCGTATACAAAAATTGCAACTAGGATCAAAGACATAAGACAATAAAACCATTAGGGTACCTAATGGTTGCCAACCCTAGTATACTGCTGTTGGGAACACAAAGTGGTCAGCAGCTATGGAAAACAGTTTGGCAATTCATCAAAAAGTGAAGCATAGAATTACTATATCATCTAGCAATTCCACTCCAAGATATAAAACCAAAAGAACTGAAAACAAATTCTTGTACATAAATGTTCACAGCAGCACTATTCACAACAGCCAAAAGGTAGAAACAATTCAAACACCAATCAGTGGATGAACACTATATAACCTCAGAGGTTATCTGCAAAACCTCGATTTGCCAATGGATTCTTAGATATGACGCCAAAAGCATAAGCAGCAAAAGAAATAATAGATAAATTGGACTTCATCAAAATTAAACTTCTGTGCAACAAAGAACACTATAAAGAAAGTAAAAAAAAAAAAAAATCCAAAAAAAAAAGGGAGAAAATATTTTCAAATCATGTATCTGATAAAGGGCTAATATCCAGAATACATAAAGAAGTCTGACAACCCAACAACAAAAAGACAACCCAATTATAAACTGGGCAAAGGACTCAAAGAGACACTTTTCCAGAAAAGATATACAAACAGCCAACAAGCACATGAAAAGAAGCCCAGTATCACTAGTCATTAGGCAAATGTAATCCAAAATCACAATGAGATTCCACTTAATATTTTGTAAAAAAAAAAAATAATAATAAATAAATAAACAAAATTTAAAATTTGGAAAAAAAAAACAAAAAATAATGTTGGTAAAGATATGGAGAAACTGGCAACCCTAGTATACTGCTGTTGGGAACATAAAGTGGTCAGCAGCTATGGAAAAATTTTGGCAATTCCTCAAAAAGTGAAGCACAGAATTACTGTATCATCTAACAATTCCACTCCAAGGTATAAAACCAAAAGAACTGAAAACAAATTCTTGTACACAGCAGCACTATTCACAACAACCAAAAGGTAGAAACAATTCAAACATCCATCAGTGGATGAACAGATAAACTAAATATGGTAGATTCATACAATGGGACATCACTCAGCCAAAAAGAGAAGCACTGACACATGCTACATTTGGATGCACCTCAAAACCACTAAGCAGCCAGACATAAAAGGTTATGTATTGCATGATTCCATTTATATTCAATACTCAGAATAAGTGAAACCATAGAGAGAAAGCAATGGCACCCCACTATAGCACTCTTGCCTGGAAAATCCCATGGACAGAGGAGCCTGGTAGGCTGCAGTCCATGGGGTCGCTAAGAGTCGGACACGACTGAGCAACTTCACTTTCACTTTTCACTTTCATGCATTAGAGAAGGAAATGGCAACCCACTCCAGTGTTCTTGCCTGGAGAATCCCAGGGACGGTGGAGCCTGGTGGGCTGCCATCTATGGGGTCGCACAGAGTTGGACATGACTGAAGTGACTTAGCAGCAGCAGAGAGAAAAGCAGGCTGGTAGTTGCTGGCGGCTGGGGAACACCAAATGGAGAGTGAACGCTTAATGGCATTTTCTTTTGCTGTGATAAAAATGTTATGCAACTTGATGGAGATAGTGTTTGCACAACATTGTGAACACTCCCAATGTCACTGAATCACACACTTCAAAATGCTTAGGGAATTCGCTGGTGGTCCAGTGGTTATGACTCAGCACTTTCACTGCTGGGGCCTGGGTTTGATCCCTGGTGGGAAACTAAGATTCCACAAGCTGTGCAATGAGGCCAAAAACAACAACAAAAAAGCATAAATTCATGTTATATAAATTTCAACCCAACTAAAAGGAGAGGGAGTTGGCTGTGAAATAATCTACATATCATGAGGGCAGCTGAAGAGGAAAGACAGAGACAGGAGATAATCCTATAAATGAGCTACAAAAAGACACCAGAAATAAACTTAAGATTCTCAGGAGAAATAATTGGTGACACTCCACTTAGCTGTTTTTATTTTATGCAAAAAGCTGCCAAACATCTTTTCTGCTAAAAACTTATCCACACTCACATACAACTAAAAGCAACACATTATAGCAAGAACTCTAGGTCTTAATCCACTCTGCCTGTCATGGAAGTGAAGAAAACCATTTAAATCCTCTAGGTCTTAGTTTCTCTAACAATAAAATGAGATGAGACTACTACTAATATAAACAATGAACAATAATAGCCAAACACAAAAGTAGCATGTGTGAGCATTCACAGTATTCCAGGCAGTGTTGTTTTTCATGTTAAATGAATGTTTTGATATTAACATTAAAGGTAAACATACATAATACTCAAGAGACGCTGTGAAACAGGTACTATTCTTATCCCCACTTTAAAGGTAAGGAAACTGAGACACAGGGAGGATTAAGTGGAAGAGCCATACAGTCTGGCTCCACAGCTTGTGTTCTTAATGACCATGCTCTACTTGATCTCTAAGACCTTTTCCAGTTCTCAAATTCTGGGTCCATGTATATTTAAGGCAACTCAAGGACATTATTAAACCCTTCTGCTTCAGCCACAACTCAGCAATTAACATTCTTGAAATATGCTAAGAGCCTTGCTCTGAATGACATCTAACGTCACCAGATGTGCAATCCTGACAGACCTCTGATGAAGGATCATAATGGAAAGAAACGGCTCATTTGTATCTGGTTATCTGTGTGAGATAATGCCAAGTGCCAAAGAGCCCCAAGGAGATTTACATGTCACTCAAAATTCTCCTGAAGCCAGGCCTAACAATTCTTTTCAAAGAAACAAACAGAATAGGCACCAGTCTGGGTGAGTGCCTATTAAACTGCTCAAGGAAATAGATAATTTCACATACCCAAAGTCCAAAAGTAATTCCAGGCAGATGATCAGGTGTGTTTCTAGATCAGCGATCTACAAACTTTCTCAGTCGGCGGCCAGATTGTAAATATTTAAGGCTTTGCAAACCACACCATCTCCATTGCATACTTTCCTTTGTTTTTGCCTTCAAATTCTTTACAAATGCAAACCCCATTCTTGGCTCCCAGGCCACATAAAAACATGTGGGGACTGTAATTTGCTTATCCACGTACTAGGTCACTGAATAAGTCGACTTTTAAAATGTGTTACTGTAC
The DNA here is from genome assembly GCF_016772045.2 of Ovis aries. Lineage (NCBI taxonomy): Eukaryota > Metazoa > Chordata > Mammalia > Artiodactyla > Bovidae > Ovis > Ovis aries. The sequence goes on along the minus strand of NC_056068.1, from coordinate 54,075,275 downwards.
ATTTTGAGAGTTGTCAGTTACTAAAACAATCAAAGACAATCCTTTATTAAAACTATAAAAGTTCTTCTAAAATAATCCTGTGGACAGGATGACTGTTTATGAAGAAGCAAACAACAATATACACATATACATATTCATTTCAGTGTTTACTGAATATCTAATACATACAAGATGCCAGGCAATTTCTACCATCCTTATAAAAGTATACAACCTCATAAAGTATATAACCCAGCTTAAGGTTCCAAGTGAAGTAAAACTGCTTGTAAGAAAGGTTAAAAAAGAAAAGCTATAGGAGTTCCAATATGGTAAAGATTCCACCTAGTAGAAGCAGAAACATCAAAGGCTGCAGGGGTAGCAATACTTGGGATAGATTAACAAGTACAGAAAGCTGAATGGCAGTGAAGGAAAGTCCCACACAGACTGAACACCTTTAGCTGAAGCATGGCAGTGGGAAAACATAAGCTGTATTCAGAGAAAATTAAACAGTGGTCCAATTTGTTCAGCTCCAATGATGTCAAAATTACTTGGAACACCAGAGGGGAAAATAGTGGGAGATACAGCTGTGTGACAAGGTTGAGAGGCCTGGACACAGAAAGCCTTGAATGTCATACTAAAAAGTGAGACAACCTTCATAAAGAACTCATGAAAAGTTTCCGACAGTGTAGGACAATGATCAAAGCTGCATTTAAGGAAGGTTACTTTGGTAATGACACACACAACAAACTAGAGGAAGCAGAAAGCCCAAACACCCATTAGGAGGCTACTTTAGAAATCCACATGAACTAGAGGGAACGAGAACTCAAATTCTGAAGAATAAAGGAGACAGACAGAGAAAAGAAGTAAAGATAAAAGCAGAGATATACCCAAAAGTACTATACCATTGACTGAACGTAGGCTGATGGAGAAAAGGAAATTAGGTCAGAGATTTGGCCACATCTAGCAGACCAGAAGTAACTCCATACAACCTTTAAAGCAAAGGAATTAAAAAAAAAAAAAATGAAAGTATGCTTTAGGAATAAGATTAATCAGGCAGTGGTGAATCAGACAAAGTGGATACAAAGAGACCAGAGCCACAGGCTAGCCAGGAAACTACTGCAGTAATCCTGCCTTATGAAGGTGCCAAGCTGAGCTTGGATCATGGCAATGGATAGGGAAAAGCAGCCAAAAATGAGTGATTTCAAAGAAGGACTCAAAAGAGTCCAGGAGCTGAATGAATTGAATGGATAAAAGAAATCAATCAAGGCTAACTGCAAAATTTGAGACCTCGATAAATGGAAAAAAATAGTTAATAAAAATGCAAAAAAAAAAAAAACTGGAAGGAAGAGCAAACCTGGAGAGAAAATGAAAGAGATCCATTGAAAATATAATAATTTGCAAACAGAAGATGTCTATGAAGAAGTGGTCAGAAACTATTTAAACACAGATGAACGAGAATTTTGAACAACATGCTATGCAACTGATGACAATGAAGCAGTATATCCCAGCAGAGTTTTAAATGATCTGCTGCTACAACATTCATTCACTCATTCAACAAATGTTTACTGAATTATTACTACATGCCCAGCACCGTGCTAAGCACTAGGGATAATTCTTTTATAGACACTGTCCCTGCTCCTACACAGTGCACAGTCTAGTATGAAAGAGAGTTGAGCAAATGGGTAATCAGAATATAACTAGTTAAGGACCACGACAAGAAAAATGAAAAGCAAGGTTCTATGAGAGTACATAGAGGGGTGTCCAAACTAAACTTAGGGCTATGTCACAGAAACCATTCTATGGAAATGAGGTCTAAGCTCTAAACCTGAAATGGATAAATTTTAGCTTTTTAAGAAACTGTTATGGGTGAGGTGCTTCAAAATCAAGAATTAGATCACTGTAAGACCTTACAAGTCCATTAACTACTCTGAAATGACCTGAATAAGAGAGACATGATGAACATTTTAGAAAGATAAATCTGGCTCCAATGTCAAGAACCAGGAAAGAAACAGATGTTTAGCAGGTATCTCAAGTAGTGATTCAAAAAAGTAACTCAGAAAAAGAAGGGAGCGTTTAGGATGACTCCCTGCTCTGACTTGAGAAAATGCACGGACAACAGTACCACGCGCTGAACCAGGGAATACAATGAGGGAGGGGAGACTGAGCTCAGTGTAGCAGCTGTAGGGAGGAAGTGTCTCTCAGATGGCTGGGCGGCATCACCGACTCAACAGACCTGAGTCTGAGCAAACTCCGGGAGACACTGAAGGACAGGGAAGCCTGGCAGCCTGGCATGCTACAGTCCATGGGCTCACAAAGAGTCACACGTGACTTAGCGATTGAACAACAATGAGTCTCTGAAACACTCAAGCAATCTGACTCAAGTCTAGATATATGGAAGCACTGACTGGAGAAGCAGACTTGGGAGAGATCTGAATCACCCAGACACAATGTGTTGATGAGAAGACAAAAGGTCTGAGTGGAAGCCTGAGGACAATACCTTAAAGGCCCCAGCAAAATCCTGCCCCATGGGACTGATAGTAGACTATATATGGGTATGGGTGTGCGTGTGTGTTCAGTCACTCAGTTGTGTCCGACTCTTTGTGACCCCATGGACTGCAGCCCACCAGGCTCCTCTGTCCATGGGATTCTCCACGCAAGAATACTGGAGTGGGTTGTCATTTCCCACTCCAGGGGAGTTTCCTGACCCAGGGATCAAAGCCATGCCTTTTGTGTTGGCAGCCGGATTCTTTACCACTGCACCACCAGGGAAGCCCCAGCAGACTATATACATTATGCTTAAAACTGTTAAGTGAGCTCTGCAAATAGTCCCTCTTCTATTTACTTATGGAGAATAAGGAATCCTAATGGACAATGGAGAAAAGAAAACAACCTGTGGCTCATTCTACTACTTGAGCACATTTTCAGATATAGATAGTGAGCATACTTTTTCAAAATTTAGTATTTATTTGTACAAGGACAGGGAAGCCTGGTGTGCTGCAGTCCATGGGGTCGCAAAGAGTTGGACACGGCTGAGTGACTGAACAACAACAATTTGTACAACTCCTCCTAAAATGGCTACCTGAAGAATCAAAAGAAAGCCTGTGTTCCTATGTGTGTATGTCAGTTTGGATACTAACACACTTTTAAGTGTCACTAAGGTTTAAACTGAGAAAAATGTGCATGTATCTCTGTCAAGCACCTTCAAACCTCAGACACTCACTGCCACTGAGCTCTGACGAAGCCCAGATGCTGAGCTGCTAAGGAGGGAAAGTGAGACTGTTTCCTGACACTGAACCTCAGCTGAATATGCAGATTCCCCCAGATATGGTCTGAGGTTTGAGACAGCATATGTTTTCTTCTCCTTCAAAACAGAAGCAATGAAAATAAGAATAATGCTATTAAGCAAAGGTATACAGATCCTGAAACTAAATTCTTTCTTTTCTTAATTCAAGTCAATAGGGATGAAGACGTTCTTCTTCACAAGTGTGAACTGAAGGTTCACACTTCAGTGTTTTAAACTACCCTCAAAAAATGATCACAATCATAGTCACACACTCCAAATACGAAATGGATTAAATGTCAGCAATACAACTCCGTAAAAAGAGGGTTGACAGTGACCCTGCTGAAGTAGCCATCCTTTAAGAGAAAAGTGTACTACAGAAGACAGACAGAACCCATGTGATCCTAGTGGACCTCATCCACTCAAGAAAAACATCTTCTAAGCCAAGTCTACACTAAATCCTGGGACTAAAACAATGAGTAAGAGACAACCTCAGCCCTAAGGAAGATTACACTCTAAGAGGAGGAAGGACATACAAACAGTTACTATAACTGTGAGGAGAGAGAAGTTAGAGGGAAGAGAAGGCAACAGTGATATCATGCTAACTAGGCGAAAAAGTCGAAGAAAGCATTCCCAGCTTTCTAGAGAAACAATTTAAATGGAAACTGACTCCCAGAGGGAAAAGTTAAAAAAAAAAAAAAGTCAAGAATGCCCTCACTACAAATCTAAGAAAGAATAATAAAGATGAGTTTACAAAATTTAAACAAAGTTTTCAACTCTCTGAACCCCCTAGTGAGGATGAGTCTGGAGCTCTGTTTCTGTTTACTTTCTAAGAAACTAAAACATCTATATGGAGAGCCGTGCTTGGCTTTGAATATTCCACTATTAAAATTCTGAAAAGCTCAAAAATTGTGCTAAGGAGACAAGATCCTCCAAATTCCTAACAGGAAACGTGGCATTTTCCCAGATTATTCTCTGGCTTCAATGAAGAGAGAGAATGGGGACCACACTGCAGCAGCAGGATTTATAAATATGAATTACAGGATGAGATGATTTTCCAAACATCTGTCAGAAGCTAATCTGATCCAAAAGAAGAGGGGGTGGGGGTAAGGAGAGAGACTCAGAGGAAAGCCAAACAGACTAACATGTGGAAATTTTGTGGACTTTGGTGGGTTGATGGCCTCTTGGGCATTGCATGCCCACTCTACAATGATACATACCCGAAGTCTGTACAATAACACACTTTATACCATTCAGAGCACTTATGTATGTACCCTCATTTGATCCAAACAATGCACATAGCAGATATCTCTAGGTAAATGTAAAGAAAGTGACGTGGTACTTTGACATGCTCTGTGAAGTAGGAAGAAATCTAGAGATACCACACAGCATAGTTGTCACGAGGCTTTTGAATAAATCAGACCTGGTTTCAATCATTGTTCTGCTACTTACTAAATCAAGGCTATGGTTTTTCCAGTAGTCATGTAAGGATGTGAGAGTTGGACTATAAAGAAAGCTGAGTGCAGAAGAACTGATGCTTTTGAACTGTGGTGTTGGAGAAGACTCTTGAGATTCCCTTGGACTTCAAGGAGATCCAACGAGTCCATCCTAAAGGAGATCAATCCTGGGTGTTCACTGGAAGGACTGATGCTGAAGCTGAAACTCCAATACTTTGGCCACCTGATGCAAAGAACTGACTCATTGGAAAAGACCCTGATGCTGGGAAAGATTGAAGGCAGGAGGAGAAGGGGACAACAGAGGATGAGGTGGTTGGATGGCATCACCGACTCAATGGACATGAGTTTGGGTAAACTCCAGGAGTTGGTGATGGACAGAGGCCTGGCATGCTGCAGTCCATGGGGTTGCAAAGAGTCGGACACAACTGAGCAACTGAACTAAAGTAATCCTGGATTAGTAGTTGAACGTTTCCTTCTAGGATACTGTATCTATAGAATGATGATAACTACCTCATGGAGCTGTTATACAGATTAAATAAAATATGAAAAGTAGATAGTATAGTGTCTGACATACAGTAGGTACTCAGTAAACAAAAACTAGCAATGATAATTTTCAAAAGTTCATATTCACCTGAGTAATACTGTTTTTAGGATACCACACCAGCTCAAATAATTCAGAAACAAAATTTTACCCTGGACTTAAACTGAGCTCAGATACTTAGAGGTTTTATTAACAAAGCTAGCAGTTATTAATTAGAAACAGCCCCTTAAGATCTGTCTGGTCTGTTTCTTATATTTCATAATCTGCTTGAGGGGGCAGGGTGGGGACAGAGCTCTTCAAGGAAAACTGAATAAAATATGTATAAGAATGAGCTATTTTTGTGATCCTCCAACCTTCACTTGATGACGTACTGAGAGATCTGGGTAGAAATTATACCATATCCCTTTCTCTGTTGTTAAAATACAGGCAGTACTTGACACACTTAATCCCCACTTCTGAATGTTCCGCTTGAGTACCATGTGGGACGTGCTTTGGAAACAACTTAGCATCCATGAATTTGACCCGCAAGAGGAAACAGCCATCTTTTTAATTTCTCAGTTCTATAAAGTTAACTAGACAAAATCTCTTTTCAAAGTTTCAGCATCTTCAGTTTGAAAACAAAAATACTAATACTTTGCCCACCTGAGTTGTTATAAGTTAAAGACAGTATCTTTAACAGCATTTAATCACACAAATGAAAGGATGGAAGAAACCTCAAAATGCACTTAAAAGAAGAAAATCATCTATTCATCACTTTTTACACAGGTGACATGGTATAATGAAGAGCATATCTAGAAAGACACAGATCTATGTTCTGATCCTGGTCCTGCCACTAACTCATCCTGATTTCCTGATCATTCATTTATTCCCCAAATAGTTACTGTTAGCTGCTAGATGCCTGCAGCTGCTACTACTACTAAAACTTCCAATAGTAGTCACTCTGCCTTCCCTACAGAACAGAGCAAAATAATTTACAGAGCTATGAAACTGTGTGATGATTTTTATATTACATTTGATATTATTATAGCTATGTCTAAGTTACCACCTAAAGCATGAAGCTACTCTCCATGTCAAGTTCAAGGGGCTCTCTAAGCCTCAGTTTCTTTGTCTATGAGAAAAGAGCACTGAGTTAAATAAATCTAATATTCCCTCCAGCATTAATCAGCTGACAAGAATTTTTTTAGTTTGAAATGAGGAACCTAAAACTAAGAGAGGTTAACTGATCTGCTCCAGGATACACAGTAGCAGAACAAAACTGGGATTAGAAATCAGGTTTTCTACTTAGCAAAAGTATCATGCCTTGACCAATATAAAATAAGGAATTCCCATTTGCACAGGGCTCTGAAACTTGCTGTTGTCCCTAAATCTTCAATCTCAGTTGGACTATGTACTTGAGATGATCAACTCAAGTGGTTGCATTTGTGAAATTAATCACCAAACTGTTATTTCAATCTCCTGAGCATTTTACTCCAAAAAGATTTGATCCTTTTTATTTGGATCCTTGTTATTCAGTCACTCAGTCATGTCGGACTCCTTATGACCCCATGGAATGCAGCACGCCAGGCTTCCCTGTCCTTCACTATCTCCTGGAGTTTGCTCAATTCTACTCCGGCTTCAAATTTTTTTTTTCCATTAAAATGAGAATGCATTGCCATCTACTGGACTCTGAAGACATTGCTGCTACAGTTTTCTGTCTGAGAACAAGAATTCTTAACAATTTAAAGCTTTTTATACTTTATCAATAACATAACAGTTATTATGACAATATAAGTTATATAAAAATAAAACTCCAAAAGTTGAGGCTAGGGATAAGGTAGGGTAAGAGAGAAAAATACTATCCCTTTGAGATTTTTCATCTCAATTATTGCTATGACAGTTCTAAATATAGCAAGCATTCACCTACATTTGTTAACAAAGTGAGCCCCTGCTACATGCCAGGCTCTGTTCAAGGGACACAACTGCTGACAGAGTGGTAAGTATTAGAGAGTGATCCCTCTTTTCATATGGTTTAGAGACCTCTGAGTAGTGGTGTCCATACTGAACTTTCCTCATGTGCCAGGCTCATAATATGCATCATCACCTTTAATATTCAAAATAATTTATGATGAGGAAGAAACTTATCTCCACTTACAGACAAAAAAAACAAACTCAGAGATGACTCAGTTTGCCCCAAATCTCTCTCATGGGTAAGCAGAAGTGGTGCCTGGAATTCAACTCACATCAATCTGACTCCGACACCCATATTCTTAACCACTAGGAATGTCCATTCACCCAAGCAGCTGTCAGCATTCTTCCGAAAAGAAAAGTTGTTGCCAAAAAGAAATTCAGATAATGATAACTTCACATGTCTGTACTAAAGGTAAAACTCCTGCACAGGGATCTGAAAAGTCTCCAGCTTACTGGGTCAAGAGCTGGCCCAACAGCCTCTCTATTGGAGGAACCTCTATTCCCCATGCTCCTCCAACTGCCCTCCTAGTAGCAAAATCCACCTGGGAAACATCTCTCTCGGTCACCTAGCCTGATTCACCAACCCCTTCCTAAGGTTCTCTTCGAATCAGTTACAGTTCTGCTATAACTCACTGTGTTAAGATCCAAACAACTGACATCAAAAATAATTTTCCAAAAAAAACTATTTGTAAATTGCAGCTCTTCTGGAAAAAAATGCTACTTTATCTCAGGTAAAAGAATAAATGTTGGTGAGTCTACACCTAACATTTCTGCATCCCAGAGTACTTAGTTTAACAATGGGCATATAGTAGGTACTTGATAAGTACTGACAGAAAAAAATAATGAATCAAGTTTACAACTAAAAACAGATTTTTATTATCATTTATTCAATTATTTTTTGTCTGCACTGCTGTTCAATATGTAAGAGTTTAATTTGTATGCCAAATAAATGAACTTTACTACACAAAATTAACAAGGTGTCACTTCCTCATAATGCCAGCAGAAGTTTCTGAATGAAGGATTCAGACCCACAGTATATATTTTAGTCAAAGATTTTCAAATATATTAAATAGTTTCCAAACACATCCCTGGAAGTGAGAATGAATACTCATCCAACACAGTAAAAAGCTGAGACATTTACTAGATTCCTAACAACTCAACAGAAATGAGTAAATCCTTTTTGAGAAGCAGATAAACAAAGGCAAAAATTTTGAGCAAACAAGCTTCAACTTTTAGACCATGGATGAAAAGTTTAGACCACAGATTCACCTAGAGCCGGACATCCTGGAATGAGAAGTCAGGTGGACGTCAGGAGGCATCACTACGAACAAAGCTAGTGGAGACTATGGAATTCCAGTTGAGCTATCTCAAATTCTAAAAGATGATGCTTTGAAAGTGCTGCACTCAGTATGTCAGCAAATTTGGAAAACTCAGCAGTGGCCACAGGACTAAAAAAGGTCAGGTTTCATTCCAATCCCAAAGAAAGGCAATGCCAAAGAATGCTCAAACTACCGCACAATTGCACTCATCTCACACACTAGTAAAGTAATGCTCAAAATCCTCTAAGCCAGGCTTCAGGAATCCGTGAACCATGAACTTCCTGATGTTCAAGCTGGTTTTAGAAAAGGCAGAGGAACCAGAGATCAAATTGCCAACATCTGCTGGATTATCGAAAAGCAAGAGAGTTCCAGAAAAACATCTATTTCTGCTTTATTGACTATGCCAAAGCCTTTGACTGTGTGGATCACAATAAACTGTGGAAAATTCTGAAAGAGATAGGAATACAGACCACCTGACCTGCCTCTTGAGAAACCTATATGCAGGTCAGGAAGCAACAGTTAGAACTGGACATGGAACAACAGACTGTTTTCAAATAGGAAAAGGAGTGCATCAAGGCTGTATATTGTCACCCTGCTTATCTAACTTATATGCAGAATACATCATGAGAAATGCTGGGCTGGAGGAAGCATAAGCTGGAATCAAGATTGCCGGGAGAAATATCAATAACCTCAGACATGCAGAGGACACCACCCTTATGGCAGAAAGTGAAGAAGAACTAAAGAGCCTCTTGATGAAAGTGAAAGAGGAGAGTGAAAAAGTTGGCTTAAAGCTCAACGTTCAGAAAACTAAGATCATGGCATCCGGTCCCATCACTTCATGGCAAATAGATGGGGAAACATTGGAGACAGTGGCTGACTTTATTTTTCTGGGCTCCAAAATCACTGCAGATGGTGACTGCAGCCATGAAACTAAAAGACGCTTACTCCTTGGAAGGAAAGTTATGACCAACCTAGACAGCATATTCAAAAGCAGAGACATTACTTTGCCAACAAAGGTCCGTCTAGTCAAGGCTATGGTTTTTCCAGTAGTCATGTATGGATGTGAGAGTTGGACTCTAAAGAAAGCTGAGCGCAGAAGAATTGATGCTTTTGAACTGTGGTGTTGGAGAAGACTCTTGAGAGTCCCTTGGACTTCCAGGAGATCCAACCAGTCCATCCTAAAGGAGATCAGTCCTGGATGTTCATTGGAGGGACTGATGTTGAGGCTGAAACTCCAATACTTTGGCCACCTGATGCGGAGAGCTGACTCATTTGAAAAGACCCTGATGCTGGGAAAGATTGAGGGCAGGAGGAGAAAGGGATGACAGAGGATGAGATGTTTGGATGGCATCACCGACACAACGGACATGGGTTTGGGTGGACTCCGGCAGTTGGTGATGGACAGGGAGGCCTGGCGTGCTATAGTTCATGGGATCGCAAACAGTCATACATGATTGAGCGACTGAAATGAACTGAACTGAACTGAACTTTAGACCATGGTGGCTGAAGATACTTTAACATGGACAGAGGAAGAATTAACAGCAACATAATCATCAGATATGTTTCTGGTTACAGATAACGTAAAAAAACAGGAATTCTGAAGAACTGGTCAACAAAAACTTTAGTCACTGTTTTTTTGCTTTAAAACATGCTTCCTTGTGATAGCTTCACAAGTAACTATCTTCCATACAGAACATACATTCTTAAAGCCTTGCTGCCTTAGAATATTTTAATCCTTCATGAAATATTTCAGCCACAGATATTCTATCCATATTCAGTGACTGTGATTACAAGTGTATTTGGACTTACTCCTGTCACTGTACCACATGCTTCTGTTTCCTATTTGTTTTCTTTTTTGTTTTCCTTTTCTGGCTCCTATCAAGTTGACAGAGTTTGCTACTCCTTATATTCCCTTTTTCCCCTCTGCCAATTAAAAATCTACATTGTTTCTAGTATTTAGTAGGTGTCTTGACATTTTTACCATGCACACTTAACCACAAGCTATTATAAGAAATTTTAAACTTGTTTACTATCTCTAGCCTCCTCCCGAACAAATCAATGAGTCTTACTCTTCCAAGAGCCTCCCTCCCCTTATCACTGTTGTCTGGAGCAAACAGAGTCCTCACAGTGTCTGTGGAGAAGGGTCGGTTGCTTTTCCTCCAATCCACTGTGAGCTGATACTTTAATAAAATACAATAAAAAGGCACAATAATGTCAAATGGCTACAGAAGTTTAAAAACATTCACTTTTTTATACTTGGCTTACCACAGACTGGTGGCAGTTCTAGCCAGCTCTGGGCCACTTTGAACAACAGTGGTGATCTGTTTTACATTTATGGTATAAATTAGTTTTTGTGTGCTGTTTGGTTTGTCAGTAGTGAGCCAAATTCACTAAGGTTTTACCACTTTCATACACTCTGCTATAACTTGCTGCTATATCCCACATCTTCCCTTTGGGATCAATTCTTTATCTACCACATTCAGTATAGTTAGAAGCAGTAAACCTTCAGTCTTCAGGTACTTAAAATTGTCTTTCTTTCACCCTCACTCTTTACTGAATGTTTACCAGAAACAGAATTGTATGTTAACAGTTAACAGCACTTTGAAGATACATTTCTTCTTGAATCTACTGTTGCTGATGAGAAGTCTGCTGTCAGTCTAATTTATAGGGAATATTTCCTTTCTCTCTATGAGCTTTTAAGATTTTCCCTTTTAAAACTATCCTTACAGATGACTGGTGTCCCTAAGATATCTTTTTTCAGCCTCCTTTTGTTAAGGGAGAGCCCCGTCTCAGCTTTTATGCTCATTTAGTGTCACTTTGCCCAGAGAAGCCCATCTTTCAGCCAGTTTTATCAAATGCTTCTGCCCACTTCTTTGTGCTTCTATTCCATTTGTTTCCGAGATGTTTATTATCTTGCTTTTTGTTTGTTTTAGCAAAGAATGTCTCTTTAAACTTCTCTGATTTCATCAATTGCTGTCTTTGGTTTGGTTCAAAATCAAACCAAAACAAAAACCTCTCTTTCTTTAGCCTGAGATTCCATGAAAGATTTCCCTCCCTTTTCCTCATCCATCTCTCACCACTCCTTCTCTGCCACTTTTTACAACATCTCCTCCCATATTTGGCCTTTAAAAGTGGGAGATCCTCAGGCCCATTACTCAGTCCCTTTTTTCTCACTAAGTACTGTTTGTCCTTGGTCTATCTTATCTGAACTCATGATTTCAGTAACTATTTGCCATTGTTATACTTCACTATTTATATCTCTATCTTGCTTCTCTCCTCTGAACTCCAGATTCATATAATCCAAATGTCTCCTTTAAAACCTACACAGGGCTATCTTGAGGTATTCTCAAAGTCTATATGATCAAATCTCAACTCACGATTTGCCTCCAACAAAGCTGTCTTCCTCCAGTTCCTTAGCTCTCTCAGTGCCTGGTACTTTTACCCATCTGGTTACTTCATCTAAGCCAGAAACCCAAAGGCATCCTTAACACCTTCTTTTTTCCTCTATCCTCTACCCTAAATTCAAACCAAGTCCTAATGATTTTACCTCCTAAAACTTTGCTAAATCTATTTGCTATTCTACCATAACCCTGTTCCAAAGTATCAGATCTCTTACCTGATACACTTATGAGTAAGATCCTTCTTACTGTCTTCCCACATACATTCTTGCTGCTTCTAAAATCAGTCCTTACAGCAGCCAGAGTGAAACTGAAAGTGAAAGTGAAGTCGCTCAGTCGTGTGCGACTCTTTGCGACCCCATGTACTGTAGCCTATCAGGCTCCTCCGTCCATGGGATTTTCCAGGCAAGAGTGCTGGAGTGGGTTGCCATTCCCTCCTCCAGGGGATCTTCCCGACCCAGGAACTGAACCCGGGTCTTGCGCATTGCAGGCAGACACTTTACCGTCTGAGCCACCAGGGAAGCCCTGGTGAAATTATTAAAACACAAATCCAATTATACGTCTGCCATGGTAAAAATCCTTCAACACACTTCACTGCTCTTAGGATAAAATCTTCTAAAAGGTTCTGTTATGTGGTCTCTGACTACCTTGCCAGCCACATCTGGTATCATTTTCCCTTATTACTCAGACCTTCCTTCAGTCCCTTAAAACTCACCACTTCCTCTAGGATTTCATGGCCTTCCAATATTACCCTACTCTACTCAGAATGCTCTCTCTATTCAGCCCTCACTCTCTCCACATTGTTCAGTTCCATTCATCCTCAGGATTGTAACCTTAAAAGTCAAGTCCCGAAGACCTTTCTTGAGCCACTAGAGTAGGTAAGATCATCACACGCTCTTATAGCAGCACTTGCCACCATTTACGTTTATACAGTTACCTGTCAGGTTACTTTACAGTGTGTGTCTCCTCCATACACTCCATGACAGCAGGGAAACCTGTCTGCTCACCACTGTACCCTGAGCGCTTAGAGCACAGGAGCCAATGTATAGCACGTCCTCCATAAATAGCCACTGAATGGGCGCAGCATTCTAGCAATAGCATTTCAGATCATCAAGAATCAGGAAACAACATGATCACTAAGGAAATCATGTAGAAACTCATTTCACTGGTTTGTGGCCAAAATTAAATAGGATAAAAAACATGAATCACCTGACATGGTACCACAGAGAGTACGCACTTAGTAAAAATAAATTCCTTCTCCTTTCTCTAATCATCTTTAGATACAGAGCCAGCAAAGACTATAATGTAACTGACTACACTACAACTTGCCTCAGGATTCTTAAATTTATTCAAAGCTGTAAAAGGTATCTGAAACATTTACTGAAACTGTATTACATTTAATCAAAAGCCACTATTCATTCTTCTTTAACCCCTAAAGAATTGTTAGAAAACAGCCAGTTGAGATTTTCTTTTAGGAAAATTAATATAATATGGACTTAGAAAAGATGTATGGGTGCAGCTACAAAATGAGTTTTCACCCGGAGCCACACTAAACAACAAACTTACACTTAAAACATGATTCTATTTACACAGAGCTTTTGCCTGATGTATCAGTGCACACCTGCACTAACAAAACTCACAGCATCACGCAAATCCTCTTACCTTATGTTCAAATGGAGCACCATAATAGCCATCATTCAGCCCAAAAATTATTTCATTCTGGTTGCGGGCATGAATCTAAGAGAGGAGGAAAATACATTATTAGTTCATCTCATTCCAATCAAGTTTTAATGTGACTAGAAAATGACAGGACCTACTTCAGTGTTGAAAAATAATTGGCTATGTCTAACAAGCCAGCAGAAAACAAACTGCATATCAAAGGACAAGATAATCAATTTAGAGTTTCCTGTTTTAGTCAAAGTTCTCACAAAAGCATCTCATGAGATCACAGGCACCATCATTCACACATATTTTCCACAAACACTTCTTGAGGTTGTTACAGAAAGCAAATTCCTTAAGCACAGGGGATTAAGAGGCATACTATACATTCTTTAATCTCAAAGAAAACACAATCCAGGTCTTCCCTGGTGGTCCAGTGATTAAAAATGCATCTGCAGTGCAGAGGACACGGGTTCAATTCCTGGTCTGGAAAAATTCCATATGCCTTGGGGCAAGTAAGCCCATGCACCACAACTACTGAAGCCCGTGCACCCTAGAGTCTGTGCTGTGCAATAAGAATAGCCACCCCAACAAGAAACCCGAGCACCGTAACATAATAAAGAGTGGCCCCAATCGCCGCTGCAGCTAGAAAAAGCCCATGCACAGCAACAAAGGCCCAATGCAGTAAAAAATGAATAAACTTTAAAAAAAATAACAGTTAAATTAGTCTGTCAATGCTTCAAATAAAAATGAAGTTCTAGAAAAAACATAAAAGGTTAACACTATTTTTTATCTTCAAAAAGACAGTCTAAAGATAATATCCAATCCCCAAAACCTTTAAAAGTCTACTACTTATTTTCTGCCAACTACTCTTTCAAATACAACTGATTTGAGCTTCAGTCAGTGTTACTTCAAATTAAACTTCATCTAAAAAATAGAGGAATAAAACTTTCAAAATTGAAGAAGAATTTTTAAAAGCTCAAAACAGCATAAAGTCTTTACAAACAAATTTGATTACTTGATCAGAAAGAGTTGTGGCTAAAATGTTTTTTAATTGCTTTTACAATGAGGAATTAAAGTGAGGGTTCAAGTGGGGGAAAGAACAAAGACTATCAGAATAGAACATTTCATCTTTTCTTTCTCTAGCTAGAGATACAAAGGCCAAAGTCAGCAGCAGAAAATTCCTGTGAACATTTACCTGACTTCCATACCTGCCATATCTGTTACTAAAGCAGAATTAATCACATACTTCCTGTTAGCCTATATCTTTACTCAACTGAATATAATGATACCAAAAGATGGACCTGCTATAATAAAACTATAAGTAGTGTCCCATTTTATGACAGAAAAGGAGAAAGCACTATGAAATCAGTTTCAAGATTAGCAGAAACACAAAAATTTTACAAACATAAAATATTTTATACATATATACACCTCGAGAGGAAAAAGATTAAAATCACATGCATCAAAATGTTAACAACGGTTGATCTTAACAAACATTTCACACACACAAAAAGAAAAAGGTGGAGGACTGAGAACAAATATACATTTTCTTAATGTAAAACATCATTTCATCATTAGGGAAATCAAAATTAGGATGAGATACCATCAGAATGGTAAAAATTAAAAAGACTGACAATAATAAGTCCTTACAAAAGTAAGGAACTTTCATACATTGCTAATGGGGACGCAGAATGACAGTTACTTTGGAAAAAGTTTCACAGTTCCTTACAAATTTAACACAGCTCTTACCATTAGACCCAGAAACTCCATTTATTCAAGAGAAATGAAAACTTATGTCAACATAAAGACCTATATTTAATTATTCACAGCAGCATTATTCACTGTAGTGGTGGTTACTTACTTCATACATTTGTCAAACACATTGAAATGTATACAATAAAAGGATAAATTTGATTGTATGTAAATTTTACCTAAAAAAAAAAAACCCTAACTTCATTCAAAAGTCATTCACTCCCTGACCCTATGCAGACTTGTCTAAATACCTCTTAAACGTACTCCTGTAGCTCTCTTTTCAGGTATTTATCATCAGTTTACCAGTTCCTAAGAACCAGATTTATCTTATTCATCTCTGGATCACTGACACTAAGAACAATACCTGTCAGAAAGCAGATCACCAATCAATAAACCTAAGTGATTCTGGCTATTAACCTAATACAGCTTAGCGTCGCTTTCCTCTAAAAATCTGTAACTCTGTTATACCTGATCTTTAGTAGTATGTTGTTATATCTATTTCACAGGTGACTTTAAGTGTCTAATTGGCTTAGAAAAATGTTTTCCCTTTCTTTTGTTCTCTGCTATACCAACTTTGTAAGAGGATACATGAATGCTAACTCTCTGAAAGTAGGGTAAGTTAGACCTAAGTACATTTGGGTATTTTAAGAAGACAACCAACTAAGGAATGTATGAACTGAAAAACACGATGAAGGCCATCTTCTCTGGCCAAAACAAGACTTCGCCACAAGCCTATAGCTCTGCAATTCTAATGTTAAGAAGCACCACCCCATACAAAATGTAAACAAGTGCTTAGCATCATTGTGCATAGGGTCTATGCACAAAGAGCCAACTACAGCATGTAGGAAGACAGAGTACGTGCCCCAGTGCCTTTAGCCAGGCTAAAGGCAACAAGCATTTGGGACTAAAAGAATGACCCTAAGCCAAAGCCATTACTTCATGAGTTTTAATTAAGATCAGACCTAAAACAGAAGAAAAAAATATAAAGATAAAACAGAATTTGGAGCAGGTTAGAATTTAGTAAAGGATAATATTTATTGCATGCATTGTTCTGGTCTCTCTATCCAAGAACACAAAATAAACTATGGTGTGCAAAATAAGGGCAGTTTTTTTTTTTAACCTGAAAAATATATACAGAGAGAACTGTCTAAGAGAAACATACCAGATGGTATATACTGAATAAATATTAAGAAATATGAAAGATGTTTGCAGATATGACTAACATTTTAGCATTGCCTTTATCAGTAGTCACACAGGTATCACAAAATAGAAACGGCATTTATTCCAATGTGGGATGAGTGGTTACTAAGGACTACATATATACAGCAGTGTAGTACAGCAGAAAGAGAAAGAATTTTAAAGTCAACCAGGCCTCATATAAATTCCAGCTCCACCTATCAGTGTGATCTTGATCAGTTTCTTAAACTCTCTGAGGCTCAATTTTCCCATCAGGAAACTATGGGCAATAATATCAGCTTTCATAAGGTTGTCAAAAACATTAATTGCAGTTACTTATGTCTGGGAATGGCAAATAGGTTTCATTTCATATGCAATTCTGGCATATTGCTAGGTGCATTCTGGAACACTGTGTTAGAAAAGACTGCACAACTACTTCTGAGCTCAGATAGCTCAGTCAGCTACATCAGTCATGGGGAATGGGTAGCAGTAGATAAGCCAGGCATTTTTCATTCCTGTGTTCAACAAATAGTAGCTCCTCTTATTCTTGGAAAAATCCTGCTCTATTGGTCATAAGAGAGGTGTTTATTTTCAACTTATTTTTCAGATTCTAGGGGAAATATCCAGCAGGACAGAAGAAGCAGAGTTCTATAAGAAAGCATATTCTTTCCTACTGCCCACCCCACTCAAAATCCTCTTAAATTAGCAGCTTAAGGCAGTTCTTCACAAATGTTTTCAGTTATTTTTTAAACTTCTCAATGACTCAAATTTTTGTAATTAAGTAAACAATCATAAAAGGTTTATTAACGGGAAATATAGAATCTGACAATTCAACAAAAAAAAGCTAGACGGTTTCTTTGGAGAGGACAACTACTTGAAACTGACAGTCTAAAAATTACCTGCTGACCCAGGTATTTCAGCCCGTCCAAACAGACTTTCCATTCAATCAACAGCTGGTAGATGTCCTCCTTTCCACCCCATATCTTCACCACAAAACAAGACACAGATGTATCCAGACGGTCTGGAATTATTCCAAAATCAAGACTCCGCCATGTTGGATTCTGTTAATGGAAATGAAAACCTGCTTTAGGAAGACCCTAAATGTTTAGGTTATTTCAGTTAGGTTGTATATCATTTTTTTTAACCAAAAGAACTAATATATTACATTGCAAACTTAAGTGAAGAAGACATTCCAATTAATAGGAAGAGAGTGATACTGACTCTTTTCAATTTCTCTGCTTATTCATTATAGTCACTAGAAAGAGCATATATTCTAGTATCTAATTAACATGGCTTCCTATGGTAATTCATTTATTTATTCCACACAATAACAATAATTAAGAAACAACATATAAACAATGCCCTCAAAATACCTCCAACTTATTGCTGGATTTGAACGTCTCTTTAAATAATTACACAGTTTCATGAAAAGTCCAATATTCAAAAGATTACAAAGTGGCACAGGAGGGATTAATAAACTATGAAGGAACGGGGGGAAAGAGGGCACGCAGACCATGAAGCTTGGCTTTTACAGGACAAATAATATTTCACCAGGTTGAAACAGGGAATTCCCCAGCAAAATAAGGGCTCAGAGGTGTGAAATAGTACAGTGTGGTCAAGCAACTAAGGGAACTGCTAGAACACACAACACAAGAGTGGCCGGATGCAAAGCTGGAGAGATCAACAGGAGACTTCATGCTGAACAGGTAGTTTACTGTGTACAAGATGTGGGGACATTGAGAGGTTTTAAGCTTAAAAAAGACAAGGTCAACTTTATGCTCCGAAAGAAGTTTGTTTTCCATTCAGATAGTTGAAACATTCTCTGAAAAGGGAAAAAATTAAGGGACTTTAATATTATCAATAGACATGAACTACAATGCATCAATTACTTACTTTCAATTATTTCCCTACTTTTTAAAAATTCTTTTTTCAATTTTTATGTGGAGGATAATTGCTTTACAATATTGTGTTAGGTTTCTGCCACACATCAACATGAATCAGCCGGAGGTATGCACATGTCCCCTCCCTCTTGAGCCTCCCTCCCACCTCCCACACCAACCCACCCTGCTTTTGGTTATCACTGAGCACTGGGTTTGGGCTCCTTGCCTCATACAGCAAATTCCCACTACCTATTTTACACATGGCAGTGTTTCAGTGTTACTCTTTCAATTCATCCCTCCCTCTCTTTCCCCCACTGTGTCCACAAGTCTATTTTCTATGTCTGTGTCTCCACTGCTCTCCTGCAAATAGGTTCATCAGTACCATCTTTCTATATATATACATATTAATATAGGATATCTGCTTTTCTGATTTATTTCACTATATGTAATAGGATCTAGGTTCATCCACCTCATTAGAATTAACTCGGATGTGTTCCTTTTTGTGACTGAGTAATATTCCACTGTATAGATGTATCACAACTTCCTTATCCATTCATCTGGTGATGGACATCTATGTTGCCTTCATGTCCTAGCTACTGGAAATAGTGCTGCAATGAACACTGGGGTAATGTGTCTTTTTAAAGAATCCACCTGCAATGCAGGAGATCCTGGTTCAATTCCTGGGTCGGGAATATACCCTAGCGAAAGGATACGCTACCCACTCCAGTATTCTTGGGCTTCCCTGGTGGCTCAGATGGTAAAGACCCCGCCTGCAATGCAGGAGACCTGGGTTCAGTCCCTGGGTTGGGAAGATCCCCTGGAGGAGGGCATGGCAACCTACTCCAGTGTTCTTGCCTGGAGAATCCCCATGAACAGAGCAGCCTAGCGGGCTGCAGTACACAGGGTTGCAAACAGTTGGAGACAACTCAGCAACTAAGTGCACACAGCACAGGGTATATGACCAGCAGTGGAACTGTTGGGTCATATAGTAGTTTTATTCCTAGTTTTTTTTTAAGGAATCTCCATACTGTTCTCTATAGTGGTTGTATCAATTTACTTTCCCACTAACAATACAAGAGGGTCCCCTTTGTCCACACCCACTCCAGCATTCATTGTTTGTAGATTTTTTGATGATGGCCATTCTGACTGGCATGAGATGATATCTCACTGTAGTTTTGATTTGCTATTTCCCCTACTTTAACTGTTAGGGCTCTCATTACTGAATATAACTCTAATTAATCTCATTAAATTATCAATTTTCATATTATATAAATCAGTAAATCAAAAAGCCCTCATATAAGGGTAACTAATCTTTGCTTTGTGACATTTTCCTGACCAAAGTGGGGAGGGGACAAGAGCAGTATTTTTGGTTTAGGGGATATACTGATGTATGTGTTTTTGTGAATTTAACTGCTGACATTTCAGGAGAGGGAACATGACTTCTAGTTTCATGGTGTTTATGTCTGATCTTTTTCACTTGTATGTATTTTGCTTGTAGATTTTTATTTTCTGATTTCCCTGTACTAAAATAAAAGCTCTGGTAGACAGGAACATTGCTCGATTTGTTTACCACAAGATCCCCAAAGTTTGAAAAGTACCTGGTATGTGCTCAATAAATATTTGCTGAGTGAGTGAATGAATGCTTACTTAACCAAAATGGATGTCTGAGGACACCAAAAGATTATCAATAAATAGCATGATGATAACACAATAAGCTTGCTGTGCAGTTTTATATGGATTCCCTAGCACCCATGAATTTCAACCTAAGATCATTAAAACTCCATTCTAATATGACCCCCACCCTGTCTCTATCCCACCAAAATTGTTTTAGCAACCCTGCTAAATAGGGGTAGTGTGCTTAGTCGCTCAATGTGTCCAACTCTGTGATCCCATGGACTACAACCCGTCAGGCTCCTCTGTGGGGATTCTCCAGGCAAGAATACTGGAGTGGGTTGCCATGCCCTCCTCCAGGGGATCTTCCCAACCCAGGGGCTGAACCCAGGTCTCCTGCATTGCAGGCGGGGTCTTTACCATCTGAGCCACCAGGGAAGCCCAAGAATACTGGAGTGGGTAGCCTATCCCTTCTCCAGGAATCTTCCCGACCCAGGAATTGAACTGGGGTCTCCTTCATTGCAGGCAGATTCTTTACCAGCTGAGCTACCAGGGAAGCCCAAATAGGGGTAGAATTTCATTTAAATATGGAGATGAACATTAAGGTCTAGGAATAAGTAGGCAGACCTGTACTACAAAAATTGCTCAAAAAAATTCTTCACACTGAAGAAAAATGACACCAGACAGAAACTTGGCTAAGAAGGAATAAAAAGCACTGGCAATGGTAAAGAGTGAGTAAATATAAAAGGCTATCTATTTTTCTTATTTTATTTATATCATATATGACTGTTTAAAGTAAAAGTTACAACTGTATAAAGAGTTTTATAACGTGTATAGATTCATATATACTAATGTAACAGCACAAATTAGAGAAGGCAGATGACTGGAACTATCCTGTTGCAAGGTTCTCCTGTTTACCTGAAGTAGTTAAAAGTACATACAGCAATCCTAAAGTAATGATTTAAAAAGTAATGCAAAGAAGTACAGCTGAAAAGACAAGGCAAGAATGTAAAACAATATGAAAAAATATATAGTCTATGATGATTTCATTTATATGAAGTTCTAAAACAAGTAAAACAAATCTGTGGTGACAAATGATTTCCTCTTGTGGGGAAGATGGGTTTCTAGGCACAAGAGAACTTTCTGGAATGACAGGAAATATATATATCTTGACAACGTAGGTATGCACTTACCAAAACTCAGCAAACAAAATAGTTAAAATTTGTGCAATTCACTGTATATGACTTTTACTTAAGGAAATAGACTCTGAACTCCAAAGTATAGGTTTGCTTCTTACAGTGGTAAGGATTAGTAACTCTGAGGACACTTTTTGTGAATTCTAAGCATGAGCAAAGATGTGGAGGTCAGTGGAAGCCAGGTTTTTCACTGTCAGAGAATGGAGTGACAAATGAATTGAGAGTTCAGCTGGACTGAAATTGGAGATATTGGTATGAATGCATGGTTTTTATTTTTTTATTTTTATTTTTTTTTTAGTTTTTTATTTTTTAAATTTTAAAATCTTTAATTCTTACATGCATTCCCAAACATGAACCCCCCTCCCACCTCCCTCCCCATAACATCTTTCTGGGTCATCGATTCAATTCACATGATAGTATACATGTTAGAATGTCATTCTCCCAAATCATCCCACCCTCTCCCTCTCCCTCTGAGTCCAAAAGTCCGTTATACACATCTGTGTCTCTTTCCCTGTCTTGCATACAGGGTCGTCATTGCCATCTTCCTAAATTCCATATATATGTGTTAGTATACTGTATTGGTGTTTTTCTTTCTGGCTTACTTCACTCTGTATAATCGGCTCCAGTTTCATCCATCTCATCAGAACTGATTCAAATGAATTCTTTTTAACGGCTGAGTAATACTCCATTGTGTATATGTACCACAGCTTTCTTATCCATTCATCTGCTGATGGACATCTAGGTTGTTTCCATGTCCTGGCTATTATAAACAGTGCTGCGATGAACATTGGGGTACATGTGTCTCTTTCAATTCTGGTTTCCTCGGTGTGTATGCCCAGCAGTGGGATTGCTGGGTCATAAGGTAGTTCTATTTGCAATTTTTTAAGGAATCTCCACACTGTTCTCCATAGTGGCTGTACTAGTTTGCATTCCCACCAACAGTGTAGGAGGGTTCCCTTTTCTCCACACCCTCTCCAGCATTTATTGCTTGCAGATTTTTGGATCGCAGCCATTCTGACTGGTGTGAAGTGGTACCTCATTGTGGTTTTGATTTGCATTTCTCTAATAATGAGTGATGTTGAGCATCTTTTCATGTGTTTGTTAGCCATCCGTATGTCTTCTTTGGAGAAATGTCTATTTAGTTCTTTGGCCCATTTTTTGATTGGGTCGTTTATTTTTCTGGAGTTGAGCTGCATAAGTTGCTTGTATATTTTTGAGATTAGTTGTTTGTCAGTTGCTTCATTTGCTATTATTTTCTCCCATTCAGAAGGCTGTCTTTTCACCTTGCTTATATTTTCCTTTGTTGTGCAGAAGCTTTTAATTTTAATTAGATCCCATTTGTTTATTTTTGCTTTTATTTCCAGAATTCTGGGAGGTGGATCATAGAGGATCCTGCTGTGATTTATGTCTGAGAGTGTTTTGCCTATGTTCTCCTCTAGGAGTTTTATAGTTTCTGATCTTACATTTAGATCTTTAATCCATTTTGAGTTTATTTTTGTGTGCGGTGTTAGAAAGTGATCTAGTTTCATTCTTTTACAAGTGGTTGACCAGTTTTCCCAGCACCACTTGTTAAAGAGATTGTCTTTACTCCATTGTATATTCTTGCCTCCTTTGTCAAAGATAAGGTGTCCATATGTGTGTGGATTTATCTCTGGGCTTTCTATTGAATGCATGGTTTTTAAAAGACAGAGCAATAGATATATTGTGTGTGTGCATGTGAGTATGATTTCCTAGCTCAGTCCCTTAAGAAAGGCTAGAAGTAATGAGCACACTAGTAACAGTGAGCATGCTCAGATCTTGCTGTCTATTTAGCAATTTCAAAAAAAAGAGAACCAAGGGTTCCTTGGGGAGAAAACTGATTCCAGAGCTACAGCAGGAAGGGTACAACATGGGTCTGGAATATCTCAAGTCAGAATGTCAGGAAGTACTCAATGACGTGGACATATCAAAAGGACATAGGAATCAATTTACAGGGCTCTCATTTACCAAATGCGGGATAATGTAAGCATCAAAATAAATTATAGTAATAGATTATAACCCACTGAATAAAATAAGAATCTTTGAGTCCATAATGATACAGATTAATAATTAATTAAATGGGAGAGAAAGTTAAATTGCCAACTAATAAATAATAACAGGAAAGATGGAAATTAGAAAATCACCAATGGATGCTAAAACTGGTAAGCAAACAGTTGATAAGAAGCAGGATATATAAAAACTCTCAAAGTTTCTCCCTAACAAATTACTTATTAATTATAAATGGAAAAATTATATCTTCTCAGTGGAGAAACCTGACAGGAATTCCCTTAATCAGGTGACAAATTGGGACAAGCCAGCAACAGGTGCCTCTTAAAGCAAAGCACTGAAAAGAAAGCAGCACTGCAGGCATAGTTCTCCTGCCAAAAATGCATAACCTGGATCCAATCATGAGGAAACATCAAGCAAACTGGAAGAGTCCACAAAATAATTGGTCTGTATGGTTTTAAGCTGAGGGACTGCTTCCAAACTGAGAAAGGAGTAGGTCAAGGTTGTATACTGTCACCTTGCTTATTCAATTTATATGCAGAGTACCTCATGCAAAATGCCAAACTAGATGAAGCACAAGCCAGAATCACCGTTGCAGGGAGAAATATCAATAACCTCAGATATGCAGACGACACCACCCTTATGGCAGAAAGCAAAGAGGAACTAAAGAGTCTCTCGATGAAAGTGAAAGAAGATTGTGAAAAGGCTGGCTTAAAGCTCAACATTCAAAAAACTAAGATTAAGATCATGGCATCTGGTCCTATCACTTCATGACAAATAGATGCGTAAACAATGGAAACCGTGAGAGACTTTATTTTCTTGGGCTCCAAAATCACTGTGGATGGCGACTGCAGCCATGAAATTAAAAGACGCTTGCTCCTTGGAAGAAAAGCTATGACAAACCTAGACAACATGTTAAAAAGCAGAGACATTACTTCACCAACAAAGGTCCAATAATAGTCAAAGCTATGGTTTTTTCAGTAGTTGTGTATGGATCTGAGAGTTGGATCATAAAGAAAACTAAGCACCAAAGAACTGATGCTTTTGCACTTTTTTGTTGAAGAAGAATCCTGAGAGTCCCTTGGACTGCAAGGAGATTAAAATCAATCAATCCTAAAGGAAATCAGTCCTGAATATTCACCGGAAGGACTGATGGTGAAGCTGAAGCTCCAATACTTTGGCCACCTGATACACAGAACTGACTCATAGGAAAAGACCCAGATGGTGGAAAAGACTGAAGGCAGGAGCAGAAGGGGACGACAGAGGATGAGATGGTTGGGTGGACATCTAATTCAATGCACATGAGTTTCAGCAAGCTCCAGGAGTTGGTAATGGACAGGGAAGCCTGGCATGCTGCAGTCCATGGGGTCGCAAAGAGGCGGACACGACTGAGTGACTGAACTGACGGTTCTAAACGCTGAAGTCAGAACATCCCCAAAAAGGCTAAAGAACTGTCCAAACTGAAGAATAAAGCAACATGACAACTAAAGACAAAGTGATTCTAGATTGAGTCTTGGAGAGGTGACAACACCTGAATAAGGACTAGGAATTAATTGGTGGAAACCTAAATTGGTACAGCCACTTGGAAAACACTATGGAAGTAACTAAAAAAATTTACAACAGAACTACCATATGATCCAGTAATCCCTCTTCTGGGTAGATACTCAAAGGAAATGAAAGAGTCTTAGAGATAGAAGCACTCCCATGTTCACTGCAGCATTATTCACAATAGTCAAATACATGTACAACCCAAGTATCAATCAACAGATGAATAAATAATGAAAATGCAATGCATGCATGTGCGGAACATTATTCAGCCTTAAAAAGGAAATCTTGCCATTTGCAAAAGCATGGATGAACCTGAAGGATAGTATGATAAGTGAAATAAGTCAGAAACAGAAAGTAAAATACTGCATAATATCACTTACACGTGGACTCTAAAAGTCAAACTCATAAAAACGGGTGTATAATGGTGGCTGCCAGGGGTTGAAGGTTGGGCAAAATGGGGAGATGTTAGCCAAAGTGTATAAGGGTGCAAAGTTTCAGGTTTGCAAGATGAAATCATCTTGGAAATCAAATGTACAACATGGTGACTAAAGTTAATAACACTATATTGTATACTTAAAATTTGCTAAGAGAGTACTAAGCATTCTCACTACCAAAAAAATAAAAACCAAAACACACACAGTTAACTATGGGAGGTAATAGATATATTAATCAGTTTGATTTTGGTCATTATTTTACTACATGTATATAGGTATATATATGTATAGACAATATATATATACCTGTATATATAGATTTATCTATATAAGTGTATGTGTGTGTGTGTATATACATATATATATATATATATATATATATATATATATATATATGTACAGATAAACCAAAATGTCATGTTGCATATCTTAATACACACAATTTTTGTCAACTATACCTGAGGGGTAGAGGATGAAGGATTGTGCTTAACTGCACTGTGTCAATGTTATACTTTCCTGATTTTAGTAATTTTAATGTAATTATATAAGATGTCCTTGTTTGTAGGAAATATACACTGAAGTATTTGATACCAGTAAACTCTTCTTTGAAGGTGAAAGTGAAGATGAAGTCACTCAGTCGTGTCCAACTCTTTGTGACCCTGTGGACGGTAGCCCACCAGGCTCCTCTGTCCATAGGATTCTCCAGGCAAGAATTCTGGAATGGGTTGCCATTTCCTTCTTTGAAGGTAGTCAATTATTTAAGAAGCCAAAGTTTATGCTTAGATAAATTTATTGAAAATATAGGCAATAAAGAAAGACAAAAATATTTTGAGTAAAACAGATGAGTTACTATGAAATAGCAAGATCAGATTTCACACATGACCCAAGGAATGAATGGAAGGCAACCATCCATTTTTGATAATGGCAAGCTAGATGGTCCTCCCTCTGAAACCAATTAAAAATGTTGGCTAAAATATAACCACCATCATCACTAAAGATTTTCCAAGCCAAAAAGGAAAGCTAGAACTCAAAGAAATAAATGTAAATCTAGAGGACATTTCCCTTAAAGGAATTTGCCAACGTATATAAACTTGAAGCGTTGGTTTGGGTAGTCTTAAAGGGAGACAAGAACATAATCCAAAGCCCAGACCCAGGTGTCACTCAGGTCTACGAGAAGTCCTCCACATTGAGCTCAAACAACAAAAGGGCGACATACTCACAGGCACGAGTGAAACCACAGAATACAGTAGAATTCAACAAACCAACTGCACAAAACTCGAGATAATCAAAAACAGGAAACGTGAAGAAAAGACTACTTAAACTATCAAATAGATAGTCTAAGAATAGATCTCATAAACATATTTTTTTAAAAAAATCCAAATTCTTGCACAGAATGTGTTTATTTTTAATTGACACTAACTGGCACTGTTTCTGCAGAGCAGGCACTTCATAAAAATATAAACTGAGGAAAAAGAATGTCAAGATGACCAATAAACACTAGAAAAGGTGATCAATTAGAATAATACATGAGGAAATGTAAATTAAAACCACAATATAATACCACTAGCCCACCAGAATGGCTCAAATTGTCAAAACAATAACAAGTTTGGGCAAGAATGTGGAGCAACTAAAAACTTCACACTGCTGGTATGGATGTAACAGGTACAAGCGACTTTGGAAAGCTATCTGGCAGTACCTACTAAAGCTGAAAACACCTATGATTCAGCATTTAGTTCCACTCTTACGTAGATACCTAACAGGGACACATACTTGCCGAAGGACACGTACATACAGAATTAATAAATAATTTGTATGAATCTCACTAATATGCCAAGCAAAAGGGTATGGGCCATATAAAAGTTCAGTAGCAAGCAGGACTAACCTAGAAGTCAGGATAGTGGTGGTCTTTGGAAGGAAGTAGTAACTAGAGGGAGAACACAAAATAATGCTGTTGTTCTTAATCTGGTTACATGGCAATGGCACCCACTCCAGTACTCTTGCCTGGAAAAATCCCACGGACAGGGGGAGCCTGGTGGGCTGCAGTCCATGGGGTCGCAAAGAGTCGGACACGACTAGGCGACTTCACTTTCACTTTCCACTTTCATGCAGTGGAGAAGGAAATGGCAACCCACTCCAGTGTTCTTGCCTGGAGAATCCCAGGGAGGGGGGAGCCTGGTGGGCTGCCGTCTATGGGGTCACACAGAGTCGGACATGACTGAAGTGACTTAGCAGCAGCAGCAGCAGTTCCCTGTGAAAAGTCACCAAGCTATGCCCTTTACTGGAATGTGTGCTGTATCGCAATACAAACTAATAAGACAAAAATTTTCAAAGGTTCAATAATGGAAAAAATACAGCATCTTCCATTCAATAATGGAAAAAATACCTGCTTGCTACTGAACTTTTATATGGCATATGCTCTTTTGCTTAGCATATTAGTGAGATTCATACAAATTATTTATCAATTCTGTATTTATGTGTCCTTTGGCAAGTATGTGTCTGTTTCTGTTAGGTATCTACATAAGAGTGAACTAGGTGCTGAATCATAGATGTTTTCAGCTTTAGTAGGTACTGCATCTTACAAGGAGGTACCTACAGAGATAAAAACAAAGCTATCTCTTCCTGATGTCATTTTGGGTCCTAAAGCCTGAAGACAGGAGTTGGAGGATTAACCACCTGAAAAGACAGCCATTTACTCCCCTATGTGTAAGGTCATCTCTCAACTAAACTCCATGTGCTCTGGAATATGAAATAGTGTAATTTCAAATTCTCAGCAGAAAAAGAATGAAATAAACACCCCTTTCCAAAATGGGAAAAAAAAAAAAAAAAAGACCTCGTGAATGTATGGCCCTTAAATATGAAGGACCACATTTAAGGGGTGGGATGATGGGCACAAAGAATACTTTATTCCAAAACTAATTAAAAGTCTTTGGAAAAGACAGTAGTCTTTTGAAGTTGTTTCTGTGGCTGAATAGATGGCCTGAATCAACATTTTAAACCAAAAGAACATTAATATAGAACTACTGTCAATCTTCTCATTACAATGACCTTCCTTTATAATTTTATAGAATAGCTGCCAGGCAACAACCAATCATTTCTGAGCTGGTCCACTCAGATACAGATATGGTCTGCCACATATTAAAGACTCCACTGCCTAATAATGTCATTGTAAAGATCTAGATGATTTTCTACATTTAACCTATACATATAAGCCCATGTCTAGATGGAACAAATTATTCAAGTACTAACATCATTTAGGGACCTATATCTTATTCACTGAAAGTACAGTGGCAGAATATTAGGATATTTATAGCTTTGAAAAATTCACCTCCAGGAGAATCTAAAATTATTATTTATTACCTGGGCAATTTCTCTAAAACACTGTCCAACTGATATTTATTAAAGGAACACATATACAGAAAGGTTTCAAAACACAAACAAGATGTCACTATTTTATCACTCAAAAACAAATTACAGTCACAAGAAACACAACTAAGAATTCATAAAAGCTGCTCCAACTTCCCCAAAACATACAAGATAACTCTCAGGAATGGCATACTAAATTCATAAGCAGTAATTATTACCCAGCCCAAAACTCTCTCTCCTTTGTCTCATTCACCTTTATTCATCCTTCATGTCTCAACTTAGGAATCCCTTATTGTAAGAGGCCTCTCCTGACCCCCCTCACCAAACTAAGATAAATGACATTCCTACATGTTCCCAAAGAAGCCTGTTCTTCCCTGGTCTTACAACTGCATGATGATGGAGTCTAACACAAAGTAGTATAAGATGGCTAAGCAAGAGGATCCAACTCCCTTCTCTCTCTCTCTCTCTCTCTCTCTCTCTCTCACACACAAAAATGAAATGTTAACTCAGTTCAATTAGAACATACACTTCTGTGACAACCCCTCAGGCCAGTAACTCATAAAAAATATTTCTATTGTCCAGTCAATTTTTTCCCAAAGATTTAAAAATATCTCAGGCACTCTCAATTCAAACAGAAGTTTTGGTTCTGATAACTCTGTCACATGCTTTCCCTAAAAGCACATGCTCTAGAACTTTGTTTATTCAGTTATAAGGCCTATCACTGACCTCTGTTAGACCTCTAAGAGACATCTAACCAGCAGAAGGGAGTGTGATGTAAGGGGGGCAGCACAATGCTGTGAAAGAGACGGGTTTCCAAACACACAGGAACTAGCTATCCTGCCACCATAAGATTTTTAATTTTCTTAATAAAAAAGAAAAACTTTTTCGTAAAAAATAAAATACGCAATAATTAACTTGATAATTATTAAAGATGGTGCACATGGGTTCACTGGGCTTCCCTGATAGCTTCAGTTGGTAGAGAATCCGCCTGCAATGCAGGAGACCCCGGTTCAATTCCTGGGTCAGGCAGATCCGCTGGTGAAGGGATAGGCTACCCATTCCAGTATTCTCAGACTTCCCTTGTGGCTCAGCTGGTAAAGAATCCGCCCGCGATGTGGAAGACCTGGCTTTGATCCTTGGGTTGGGAAGATCCCCTGGAGAAGGGAAAGGCTACCCACTCCAGTATTCTGGTCTGGAGAATTCCATGGACTGTATAGTCCATGGGGTCTCAAAGAGTTGGACACGACTGAGTGACTTTCACTTTCATGTGGGTTCATTAACCAATTCGCCTCTACTTTTATGTATGTACAAAACCCAATTTAGAGAATTTAGTTACTTCCATTCTTACCACTTCAATTATTTTAGTTTTTAATTAACCAATGGCCCTTTAATAATGTTAAGAATATTAATTTCCCCCTGAACCAAAAATCAACAAATAACGAGTCTGGAGGGTATGGTTAGCTGAACCCTGAGATAAGAAAGCTGAATTATACATTCACTACTAACTGTTCAATGCTAAATATATCTGAGAAGAAATCAGGACTCTGACATATAACTTGGAGACACAGCTCCACCATCTAGCCTGTCAACAGTGGATTATTCTAGTTAATGCAATGGACGCTGGACTTCACTGTGCTAGGGACATTAGAAAATAGAAAAATGAATAAGCTGGGGGTCCTTGTTCACTAGCTGCCCTCATGTGTTACCTCTCAAAAACTCGTTCCCATGCCATCCACCCCTTGACTACTATCTGCTATCTCTCCAGGTCATTTCCTCTGCTGTCCTGATTCTTTCTCCCTGTCTCCGTCACGCTTGTCAAAATCTCAAACCACTCACTCCACTCCGGCCACACTAACTTCTTAGCCATTCCTTGAAAACCTCAAGAACACGCCTTGTGGTTTCCTACTTCTTGGCCTGGAACAGTCTTCCCCTCTTAGATACAGCGTCGCTGTTGTTCAGTCACTAAATCGTCTCTGACTCTTCGCCACGCCATGAACCGCAGCACGCCCCCGTTCCCTGTCTACCACTATCTCCTGGAGTCTGCTCAAGTTCATGTTCATTGACTCGGTGATGCTATCTAACCATCTCATCCTCTGATACATGGCATGTTCCCTCATTTTTTTCAGCTATCTGCTCAAATGAGACCTTTCATGTGACTACCACAGAAATTCAGCCACTACCCCTGCCAGATACTTCACTACACTGCTTTATTTTACTCAATTATATTTATTGCATCTAACAAGTTCCAATTTACGGACTTCCCTGATGGCTCAGATGGTAAAGTGTCTGCCTACAACACAGGAGACTCGGGTTCAATCCCTGGGTCGGGAAGATCTCCTGGAGAAGGAAATGGCAACCCACTCCAGGACTCTTACCTGGAAAATCCCATGGACGGAGGAACCTGGTAGGGTACAATCCATGGGGTTGCAAAGAGTCGGAGACGACTGAGTGACTTCACAACACACAAACACATTCCAATTTATCATCAATTCTAACAAGTATTTTTCTTCCACTGTAAAATAAATTCTGACTTTCAGTTCAGTCACTCAGTCATGTCCGACTCTTTGTGACCCCATGAACTGCAGCACGCCAGGCCTCCCTGTCCAGCACCAACTCCTAGAGTTTACTCAAACTCACGTCCATTGAGTCAGTGATGCCATCCAACCAGCTCATCCTCTGTTGTTCCCTTCTCCTCCCGCCTTCAATCTTTCCCAGCATCAGGGTCTTTTCAAATGAGTCAGTTCTTCGCATTAGGTGGCCAAAGTATTGAAGTTTCAGCTTCAGCATCAGTCCTTCCAATGAACACCCAGGGCTGATCTCCTTTAGGATGGACTGGTTGGATCTCCTCACAGTCCCAGGGACTCTCAAGAGTCTTCTCCAGCACCACAGTTAAAAGCATCAATTCTTCGATGCTCAGCTTTCTTCAGTCCAACTCTCACATCCTTTCATGACTACTGGTAAAACCATAGCTTTCACTAGACAGACCTTTGTTGGCTAAGTAATGTCTCTGCTTTTTAATAAGCTGTCTAGGTTGGTCATGATTTTTCTTCCAAGGAGCAAGCATCTTTTAATTTCATGGCTGCAGTCACTATCTGCAGTGATTTTGGAGTACAAAAAATAGTCTCTCACTGTTTCCACTGTTTCCCCATCTATTTGCCATGAAGTGATGGGACCAGATACCATGATCTTAATCTTCTGAATGTTGAGTTTTAAGCCAACTTTTTCATTCTTTTCTTCATTGTAAGATTTTTCTTTCATCTTCCATTGTAACATTTTTCTTCCATTGTAAGATAAATTCTGACTTTAGAAATGTTAAAATCAGTAAGGTCCTGTACTTGTTGACCACTAGATGGCAGTCTTCAGTTCAGTTCAGTTCAGTCGCTCAATCGTGTCTAACTCTTTTCGACCCCATGAATCGCAGCATGCCAGGCCTCCCTGTCCATCACCAACTCCCAGAGTTCACTCAAACTCACGTCCATCGAGTCGGTGATGCCATCCAGCCATCTCATCCTCTGTCGTCCCCTTTTCCTCCTTTCCCCAATCCCTCCCAGCATCAGAGACTTTTCCTACAAGTCAACTCTTCGCATGAGGTGGCCAAAGTACTGGAGTTTCAGCTTTAGCATCAGTTCTTCCAAAGAACACCCAGGACTGATCTCCTTTAGAATGGACTGGTTCGATCTCCTTGCAGTCCATGGGACTCTCAGGAGTCTTCTCCAACACCACAGTTCAAAAGCATCATCAGGTGTCACTATCTACACGCACAACCTTAACAATAGATGTCTTTTTGTGTGTGTTTTTTTTTTATTGTAGTATAGTTACTTTACAATGCTGTGTTACTTTCTGTTGTACAGCAAAGTAAATAAGTTATACACATACATATATCCCCTATGTTTTGGATTTCCTTCCCATTTAGGTCACCACAGAACACTGAGGTCCCTGTGCTATACAGGGACCTCATCAGAATACATAGCAGTATATAGTTGTTCTTAATATCAATTCTTTTAAGCTATTGACACTACTGACACTACATGTGCTTAGTCTGTCAGTTAAGAATCTCTTGATTTAAGTTGAAACAATCCTATATATAATATCTAGCAATAATTTAAATTCAACACATTATAAAAATATCAAGTATTCATAATAATGTGGAATAACCAGAAAGAACATTCAGACTGCTAATGAGAATATAAACAAATAACAACTATTTAGCAATATGTACTAAAGCTTGTAATATGCATATTCCCAGCAAGCCCACTTCTAGACATATACACAACAGAAATGCATACAAATATTCAACCAACAGATATATCCAAGAATATCCATAGCAGTACTGTTCATGTTGGCTCAAAACTAGAAACAAGCACTTCCCCTGGTACTCCAGTGGTTAAAGACTCCACGCTTCCACTACAGGGGCACAAGTTCATTCCCTGGTCCGGTAACTAAAATCCCACATGCCATGTAACATGGCCAGAAAACAAACAAAACCAGAAACTAACCAAATTCCCAGCAACAGAAGAATGGATAACTTCTGGTATATTCACACAACGAAAGACAATAGAGAAAACAAGTATACCTCACAATATGAATGACTCTTACAATATACAGTTAAGACGTCAAAGTCAGACACAAAAGAACAGACACTATATGATTCCATTTCTACAAAGCTCACAAACAGGTAAATTAATTTATGGTATTAAAAGTCAGAAAAGTCTAAGTCACTCAGTCATGTCCAGCTCTTTGCAACCCAATGGGCTACACAGTCCATGGGATTCTCCAGGCCAGAATACTGGAGTGGGTAAGTTGTTCCCTTCTCCAGGGGATCTTGTCAACCCTGGAGCTGAACCAGGGTCTCCCACATTGCAGGCCGATTCTTTACCAGCTGAGCTATCAGGGAAGCCCATGTTAGAAGTCAGAGAGTAGTAACTGTAAGGGGTAAGGGGGCTTCCGGGCACCGAAAACATTCTATTTCTTGATCTGGATACTGGTTACCCATGTGTATTTAACTTGAGAAAACTGAGTTTTCACTACAGCAAAGGGGGTAGAGTGAATCAAGCCCTTCTACGCTATTTGCTCCCTAAACCTACCCTCCCCACCTCTCAATTGTCTGCAGACCGTTTCTGTCTCCAACTGAGCCAGGATAGGAGCAGAAACAATATTTAGCGGCTACTATGTGTCAGGCTTCCCTGGTGGCGCAGCTGGTCTTCCTAGCAGTTCAGTGGTCAGGACTCCAAGCTCTCACTGTTGAGGGCCTGGGTTCAGTCCCTGATCAGGGAACTAAGATGCCCCAAGCCACGTGGCATGGCCAAAAAAAAAGAAAAAGATGACAGCTTGATGAAGAGAAAAGAGTAGTAGAGACTTGAAGATGGAGGGCCTGGATTTGAGTTCTGGTCCTGCAACTGTGTGTGACTCTGCAAAAGTCAGAGACTCTCTGCATGTCAGTGTCTTAAGATCTACCCTGTCTACAAGTTGCTCTAAGGATCAGAATGAGACAACATATGTAAAAGGATTCTGTAAAGATAACACTTTGTGGTTATCCATTTATTCATCTAACGAATATTTACTTAGTATCTACAATATTCTAGACTCTGGGGTTTCAAAGGTGAATAAGACTGGCAAGGTCCCTACTCTCATGAAACTTCACACTTGTAAGTGGGAGACATAATAAACAGATAAATGGGCAAGAGTTTCCAACAGTGATAAATGCTCTAAAGAAAATAAAACAGAGGGATGTGAAAAAGAGTGGAAAGGGAACTACTTTAGATGGAACAGTCATAGAAGGCCAGGCTGAAGTGACATAGCTCAGACCTCAAAGGATTCTTCAGCCAAGTGAAGACGCAAGGAAACAGGTGCTGTAGGCATAAGAACAGGGCAAGTTTGACATGTTTGAAGCACTGAAAAAATGAGGTAAGCCTGGAACACAAGGCTGAGTGAGAAAAACTGTTAGCAGACAAGGTTGAAAAAGTGGACAGGGGCTAAATCCAATACGGCTGGATTGCTATAAGAATATTATCAGTACCATAAAGCTTTTCTTTTTATTAACGTGGCCAAATTGAATCATCATGCAAATATGTAGTGTACCCATTCACAAAAGTAGGACCTCTCCAACTTTTTACTTGAGCAACTCTATGGCCAAAAAATAAGTGGAAAGATCCTATACAATGGCCCTAGCCATAAAATTCTTAAGAACTACATATAAAAACATCATTTATGATGATGTTTGGAAAGTTAAATAGTCAAAAACCTCAAGAGCAAACAGAAATGACAGAATTATAGAATGAGTTGAAAAAAAAAAAGGTTTTTAACAGAAAAAGTATCACTGCATTCAGCAAATATTTACCAAGCACCTACTTTGTGTCAGGCATGCTCTAAGCACTAGAGATACATCAATGAACAAATCAGTGAAGATTTAAGCAATAATTGAGCAGAAGATTTAACTGTAGAAATATAATACCAGAACTGAACTTCAACTTATTTTATGTCTTAGCATTTTCTAAAATAGGAGTCATAGGCTTAGTCATATGCACCTGTCAGAAAGCAAACTTACCAAGGAATTCTTAATCACTTCACTCCTATAAAATTCTGGAAAAGAAGAAAAAGAACAGTAAGTGATGTGGAAGAAAATAAGCTCACTAACTCTTAATCCTATAAATTTTTTAACATATGCTCTAGTTAAAAAAAAAAAACAGATAAACAGTTTCAAGGGTCTATTCTCTCTATATATTTATCTATAAAAATTAAAATACAGATTATTAAATAAAAGTTTTTTAACTGAAGCATAGTTGATTTACAATGTGTTAGTTTCTGGTATACAGCAAAGTGATTCAGTTGTACATATACAAATATTTATTCTTTTTCATATTCTTTCCCATTACAGTTTATTATAGGATATTGAATATGGTTCCCTGTGCTACACAGTAAGACCCTGTTTAAAATTAAAAAGTTTTAAAGAGAAAAACACTGGTAAAGAAAGGTCAAAATCTGTTAAGATTTCATTTAGTTATTTTTCTCTGACTGGCTCCTTTTACCCCAGAGTCTAAGGTAAGGCCTTAAAAACTCAGACTTTACTCTCCCTTAACTACTGCCATTGTCTACAACCAGTTCTACATGCTCCATTAGTCTCAACCATCTCCAGTGATTCTCCATTGTAGTACTGTGCAGAGAACACTCACCCAGCAACCAGGGAACCAAAGTTCTAGCTCTACATGTCATTAACATTCCGCTCGCATTTTCTTGGGCCCACTTCTTCATGACACTTTTGACAATCAGACTAGTAATCAAGGCCTTCTATAACCACTAAAATTCCATGATTCTACACACCTTCATTTATACTGTAAATGTTACAAAGCCTGAAGATACAATTAAAAGAAAGACTGTGTCAGAGGTTCACACAGACATGCCTAAGAACCCTTCAGTATTGCCTCTGCTGTCTCTGCCGAAGTTACTCTGTGACGCTCTGTCAATGCAGAGCCTACAAGGACTCTGTACCCGTATGCTGCTATAGGGCAATAGTCCCCAAGGGCGAGCCACAAACCACTGATATATGAGACGACTTTAGGTTATACATGGATAAACTTTACTTTCTCCTAACATTGAAATTTATGACTCATATACCCAGCCCCTAACAGTAAGCTCCATAAGGGCAATAGCATTTTCGTTTTGTATAACTGCTGTGTTCTCAACATGTAAAACTATTCCTGGCACAGAGTAGGCACTCAGTAAAATTTTGATTGAATCAACAACTTCACAGATTGTGGGAAAAAATGGGACTTCTTAAAATATATTCAGTATGTAGCATTAAAAACTTGCCAAAGTAGTCCACAAGACTGAAGTGTGGGAATCATCAAGCAGTAAAGGAAAAGTGGGCCTGGATATAAAGTTCTTACGGGCAAGGGCGTTTTGGTTAAAGTGTTTCTTCACAAAAAATAGCATCTATACTATTCTATGCTTGTCTTCCCTTAAAAAATAGTAATAGTGATAATCATCCTATTTTGTGGCAAGATAGCCACAACACACTAATGAAAAAAGCAGGTTTTATGAGAGAATTTACCACAGGATACAAATTTCTACAATTACATGAACAACATTTATCTTAAGTGATAGGGTTAGGCTGCTTACTTTTATTCATTGTTTGGCAGTTTTTAAATTTTTCCATTTTGAACAATTACTTTAAATAAGAGAAGGGATAATTCTAATTGTTTTTAAAAGGAAACTTTTCTTGATGAATATTTAAGTTACTGATAGTTTTCGGATATTTTAAGTAACATTACATATAATCTTTGAAAGATATATATTCTAAGACACATGAACCTATAAGACAGACTTCGAGTGAAATTGCAAGATAAAAGGGAAAAAAAAGCTTGAATTTGATAGATATTGCCAGATTGTTCTCTATAAACATTGTACCAATTTACAGTCCCACTTAACAGTAGCCAACGCTACACATCTGCTTGTTTTTAATTAGCTAATTCGCTGGCTATGCTGGGTCTTCACTGCTGCACTTGCGGCGTTACTCTAGCTGCGGAGAGCCGGCGCTACTCTGACTGCGGTGCACAGGCTTCTCGTTGCTGCGGCTTCTCTTGTCTCAGAACACAGGCTCTAGGCACTCGGGCTTCAGTAGCTGCAGCACACGGGCTCGGCAGGGCCCAGACTGCAGGCTCAGCAGCTGCGGCACACGGGGCCTAGCTGCTCCACAGCACATGGCATCTTCCCAGAGCAGGGATCAAACCCATGTCCCCTGCACTGGCAGGTGGATTCTTAACCACTGGACCACAAGGGAACCCCAACCTCAATATTACCCTTTTCATTTTTTCCCAAACAGTTAACCAATGCCAATCATAAATTGGCTACATACATGTACATATGTATGTATGCGCATGTGTGTATATATATACATATGTTCTTTTCTAATATACATACATATACTCTAATTCATTCCCAATATGTTTCTGGGGGGGAGAGTTTTGGGGCTAAAATTGTGTTCCTTGTTATTACAAGGTACTTTCACTTAATATACTTTTGTATTGCCTAATTTGCTCCAAGTATGCAATATTTTTTAAAGCAGTGGAAAAAAATTACAGCTATTCCTTTTTTCTTTTGAGAGAATTCCTCAGCTTAATCTGTAAAATGTCTAAAGTAAAGAGTCTCCAACATATATATCTCCAGCTCTAAAAAAATGAACAGCATTATTATTTTTTTCAAAACTTATGTATATACATACATAAATGAAACTAAACAATTTGCTTTCCCCATTAGATGCTCAAAATGGACTTGCTAATTTTAATGGAGAAAGGTCAACAAAGGAGCCATAGAGTTTGGAAAGGAATCACCAAGTCTAAAGGAATTTCTAAAGTGTTAAATGTGGGCCTACACTGTCTACCATTCTGCTATACTTTGACTGTCAATGAAATCAGCAACATGGTGCACAACAAAACAGTGAATTCAGGAGAATTTCAAGTGAAAAAAACAGTTCCAGTCCCCAATGCACCATGTATAAGTTTGACCCTGGACAAGTCAATTAACTTTCCTGGGCCATAGTTTCTTCACCTTTAAAGGAGAATGACACCTGGAAAATAACAGGGCTGTCATGAGGCTCAAATGAAATACTGAATTAACAATACTTTATAAGCTATCATTGTTATTAATATAATTCTGTGAATTTTCATTAATTCAACTTGAGCAAAACTATTAGACAAATAAAATTTCAAAAAGATATCATGCAAGACTAGTTCTACATGAAAGGGACTATTAGATACAAATGCTTCTCTATCCATGCTAAGACCTAAGCAAACAAAGCAAGCAGAGATTGCAAAGCATGGTTCCAATGGCATGTCAAAACATGCTATTATATAGCATTCCATTTATTTAACAAATGCTTTTTAGTATCTCAACTTCACTCAGAAAAGAAGAAAAACTTAAACTCTCTAAACTATTTTCCAACTATCAGATTGGCAAAATTTCACAAGTTTGATTGCACAGTCTGCTGGTCAGGCTGTAGGGAAAAGGGTACCCATACACAGCAGGTGGGAACATCGACAAGGACAATTTTGTAATATTCGTACTTCCACTCTGGAATTTACCCTAAAGCCTTACTAGCACTCACACAAAATAATATATACCAATGAAACTGTTCATAGCAATGCTGTCTATATTGCAGAAGGCCAGAACAACTAAATGCTCATCAAAAGAAGTAAGTTAAATAAATTATGGCATGACTGTTCGATGCAAAACAGAAAAAAAGAAAATTAGAGAAGCTCTTTATGAAATAATATGGGAAGACATCTAAAATATATTAAGTGAAAAATGCAAGGCACAGAAACATATATATACACATATACAATTGGTACAATTTTTACTCACAATTGCATAAAGAATATCAGTAAAGATAAACCAGGTACAGCAAAAAACTAGCAAGATGAAACAGATGAGAGGAAGATTTTAATATAAACCTTCATATATATATTTTGAGCCATGGACTGTATTAGCTATTCAAAAATTAAATGAAAATATCTAGGGGCTTACTTTGTGCCAAGCATTAGTCCAAGTATTGGAAACAGAGAAATTTCTACTCAAATGGAGCTTATATTAGTGGAGAGAGACATGCATTAAGCAAATAAGTAAACACACAGTTATGTCAGACAATCTGGAGTATCGTGGAGAAAAATCAAACACAAAAGACGGGGAGAAGAGTCGCAATTTTTAAAAGGGTTAGTCAGTGATCAAGCTGAGTTTCTCTGAGGAAAGATCTGGCGTGAAGACCTGAAAGAAGGCAGAGGAGCTAGTCATGTGGCTATCAGGAGGAGGGTCCAGGCAGGTGCCTTAAACTGAAGCCGATTTGAATTCAAGAAAGCCAAGGGCAGTAGGCATGGAACAGAGAGAACTAGAAGAGGAGAAAGAGACAAGTGCTGAGAGGTGAGAGACGGTCAGTTCATGAAAGGCCTAGGAAACAAGAAGAACTTTAGCTTTTACTCTGAATGCAACAGGAAGCCACTGGAGGCTTTGGGGGGAGGAATAACAGGACCTGACTTTCATCTTAACAGGATCTCGGTTGAGACCACACTGAAAAGAGTGCGTGGGCAGACAGACCTGTTAGAAGTCTACCTCAACAACTCATGCATGATAGTCTGGAGGTAGTAAGAAAAGAGAAGATTATAGATATATTTTGGTAGTAAACCAAAAACATCTGCTGAAAATTTGGGTATGGAATATAAAAGAGGACAATGCAGGGTGATTCCAAGGTTTCTGGCCAAGCAAATGGAAAGAGCTGCCATTTTCTGATAGAGGGATGAATACAGGAGACAGATCAGGGTTA
Source organism: Ovis aries (assembly GCF_016772045.2). Taxonomy (NCBI): domain Eukaryota; kingdom Metazoa; phylum Chordata; class Mammalia; order Artiodactyla; family Bovidae; genus Ovis; species Ovis aries. The sequence continues at coordinate 54,035,402 of NC_056068.1, read as the reverse complement.
GAACATCAGACTCACTGCTGAATCTATCAAGTTTAAGTCACCTCCTAGGCTCCAAATGGAGATGCACAGTAGGCAACTGAATACATCAGTATGAGTTCAGGGGGGAGGCGAAACTAAAACGCATTTGTAAGCTGTTAGAGTGACAAGTGATATCTGAAACTATAACACATGCATGAGACCCCCAGACTGAACTATGTAGAGGTCATCTTCTAATGCATCAAAATAACTGGCTGGCATTCCAGGAAAGCACAGGCACTCACATTTCATGCGGGAGAAATACCTATGGCTGAAGAACAAACTTGATTTTATAAAACTTCCAAGTTTAAGAAGGAACCAGTGTTAGAACTAGTTCCTCATCCATTGACACAAAGCTTTGTTCTCTGGGAATGTAATGAATGGTGTTCAATTTGAACTACCTGAGAAATAGTCTCCTAAGAGCACTAAAAAAAGTGTCAAAAAAAAAAAACCTCACTCATAGCTTCTTACGCTCTGCTGTGAATTCAGCTGAAATAAAAGAATAACTAAGAAATCAGCATTTCAGATATTCTTCCAATTCAAAAAAAAACAAAAAAAACTTCTTCTGAAACTGAGAATGACGCCACCAGGCAGGTGGTACAGGAGGTTTTTAAGAAGAGCCCATGGGCCTTCCACTGTGGTCAATCCTACACCAAGGGCCACACGATGATCATGCAACGGATATTCACGTTTACCATCACAGCTCCAAGAAGACAGTTCAGTCCAGTCACTCAGTCGTGTCCCACTCTTTGCGACCCCGTGAATCGCAGCAAGCCAGGCCTCCCTGTCCATCACCAACTCCCGGAGTTCACCCAAACTCATGTCCCTTGAGTCAGTGATGCCATCCAGCCATCTCATCCTCTGTCGTCCCCTTCTCCTCCTGCCCCCAATCCCTCCCAGCATCAAGGTCTTTTCCAATGAGTCAACCCTTCGCATCAGGTGGCCAAAGTACTGGAGTTTCAGTTTCAGCATCAGTCCTTCCAATGAACACCCAGGACCGATCTCCTTTAGGATGGACTGGTTGGATCTCCCTGCAGTCCAAGGGACTCTCAAGAGTCTTCTCCAACACCACAGTTCAAAAGCATCAATTCTTCAGCACTCAGCTTTCTTCACAGTCCAACTCTCACATCCATACATGATCACTGGAAAAACCATAGCCTTAACTAGACGGACCTTTGTTGGCAAAGTAATGTCTCTGCTTTTTAATATGCTATCTAGGTTGGTGATAATTTTCCTTCCAAGGAGTAAGTGTCTTTTAATTTCAGGGTGTATTAATTAGGCTTACTAAGTAAAGAGTTTTCTGGCTCCTCCTATGGCAGTGAAAAGTTACAGAGCCGACCATGCAGCCCCAACAAGTCTATTATGTCAATAGACTCCATTCAACCATGACATTCTGGAGCAGAGGGAAGTTTCAGGAATCATCAATCCTCTCATTTTAGAAATAAATTAACAGCACACAAGAGGAACTAAATGCCACAGCCAAAGGGCTTGCCAGTCAGTAACAGACTCAATACCACTACTAGACACTGGACTTCCCTGTGGTCTGAAACCAGCTAGTCCCTTATTGTGTTAATAACCATTTTATTGAAATAACTTCAAGAAACAGTCCAAAAAAAAAAAAAAAGGAAATATTCCATAATAACTTCTAAGCTCAAGATATAAAGTGAACTAGAGAGGACAAGAAAAAAAACAACAAAAAAAATCACTTTGTTTTCACTGTATCTCTTGGACAAGTTTTTATATCATGGTCATCAACCAGTCCCATGACTACCCTTTTTAGAAACTACTATTATGCATGTTAACATTACAATTCCAATAATAATTGCTATCATTTACCAAATACTTAAAATGTACTAAGTTCAATGTCAGTAACTACTATCAAAGGTAACACTAGAGCAAGAACACAGAAGTTCTAACAAAGACAACCAAGAACTGATTATATGGAAACCTATAAAAAATGTAAAGTACTTTGGCATTGTCATATATTGCTAGTGATGAAGCCAATTAGTGAGCAGCAGACCAAACCTAATAAGATCTGCAAAAATACGTATACCCTTAGCACAGACAGTGACCAAACTGTTTCATTTTTCTTCTGGACACAGAAGACAATATTTTCCCATGCCCTGTTCACCTAAAAAGGATGATGTAACTGATATACGGCTAATGGCATGTCATGGAATTGATGTGGAACATTTCCATTTAAAAATCTCCCTCAAATAATCCCTCTCCCTTGCCATACGAGAAGCATCATTCCAAAACAGAAGCAGCCTGGACACCTGAGCCACCAGTCAGAGGAGAGCTGCCAGGCCAGTATCTGATAAGTAACAACTACACTGAACTTTGTTCGGTTGCTCAGTTGTGTTGACTCTTTGCAACCCCATGGACTACAGCACGCCAGGCTTCCCTGTCCTTCACCACCTCCCAAAGATTGCGCAAACACTGAACTCAGTGTTTAAGAAATTTATTATGCCAAGACACTGAACGACTCATAGCATTTGTTATAGTAGCTAGAGTTACTCGTTCAGATTAATACAATTGTTTTAAAAATATGCAGTGGTTAGAACGAAACCGAAGAATGAAATAAAACTGTAAAAAAGGTGGAATTTACAGTCCTTGTTTCTTTGTCCAAAAACTACATAGCAAGCTATTTCAGTATATAGTATATATACTTGTATATAGTTGGTATATAGTTACAAACTGTTACATAGCTGGTATATAGTTACATACTAGCTGAAATAGCCAGAACTAATATCAATGTAGTTTTAATCCTAATTCAATATTCCTGCCATTATACTATTTTTCCTCTTTTACAGTTTTCAACATAAGTCAACTGATTATGTCAAAGCATCTTTTGCCTAATATGTATTCAAAAGATGCTTGTAGTTCTGAATCAAATATCTGATGTCCTCTTAGAATTATCACATATGGAAGAATCCACATTTCAGTATGAGGAAATGAATTCAAAGAAACCATGCAATTCTAAAAATGAGCCCATATACACAAAGAATTACAGATATGATAAGATATGAACTAGGTCCAAATTTTACCACAAGACTAAAGGAATCAATTCTATTTTAAAGACAAGCAAATTAGTACTAGATACTAGACTCAAGTAACCTATTTAAAATGACTGCTACTGAATAATTGAACATTAACATTCATAAAGGAATGATAAATTTATCATTGTAAGGCTCAGCTATCCAAAAGAACTATCCAAAAGACATGTTTCTTCAATATATATAACAACGGCTCAAGAAATGTTTTCAGATAGCATGATAACTTAGTTCTCTAATAAGCAATGCTAGCAAGAGATGCAGAGAATCATTTGTGTTACAAAAGAATAAAAATGAGATCTAACGATCTGTGGGTGGCAAGTCCAGATTCTCTTACCTTTATATACCTTTTCAGTGTTACACAAGTGAAGCGTGAAGTAGGTATCAAGGAGCTGATGGCCATTCCTATTAACAATGTTCCGGGCAGCAATGTTCCGAAGATGTCTAAGACGACGCTGAAACACAAAGAAAAACAAAAAGAGGAGCATTCAGTTTTTCCTCTTCTAAAACCTTCTGAAAGCTACAATTCAAAGATAAAATTTAGTAAGTTGTCCCAGTCATTTATTTGTTGAGCCAGCAACCTTAACCCAGTCTTTTACTTATGCCTCAGCATCTCTTCTGTTAAATAGGAGTTATTATTGCCCTGTATCATTTACAAAGCTGTTGGAAGCATGAAATAACAGAAATGAAATATTCTTGAAAAGTATAAATATTATATAAATCCTATATACCTGTAGAATAGCATCAGTATTTTTTGGAATATTAACTAAGCAGTAATTTGCTTTTTTCCCATCAGAAAGATGCTGGTAGAGATGCAAAGTCCAACTCACACCAACACAAAATTAGCAGTTATTACATACACACACCTCTGTTGCTAGTTCAGTCTGACGCCAGATCATCTGTTACAACCAAGAAAAGAAGATAACGACAAAAAAAAACAAAACACAGTAACTCACTGTTCACTTCATCAGGCCAGTAACCCAACTGTTGTCAGTTTAAATTCTCACTTGACCAGCAGTCAACCAGTCCCTATTTTTTCATTAGGCCTCCCTCCAACTGGAATGCAAAAATTATTTGAAGTCCTATGTGTTGGAAATGAAAAAGCTCCAAAAGCAACAAGAGAAACCAACAAAAATATAAGATGCCTAAGTGTTACTCGCGCAGTTGTGTCCAACTCTGTAGCCCGCCAAGCTCCTCTGTCCATGGGATTTCTCCAGGCAAGAATAATGGAGAGGGTAGGCATTCCCTTCTCTAGGAGATCTGCTCAAACCAGGGATCAAAGCCAGGTCTCCTGCATTGCACGCAGATTCTTTACCACTGAGCAACAGAGTACAGAACACCTTAAGATACCTTAAAAGTGAGTGAAGTCACTCAGTCGTGTCCGACTCTTTGCGACCCCATGGAGGGCAGCCCACCAGGCTCCTCCGTCATGGGATTCTCCAGGCAAGAATACTGGACTGGGTTGCCATTTCCTTCTCCAGGGTAAGATACCTTAAGAGATAGCCAAATCATTTCATATCAAGAGAAAAGTTGGCAGTGAAGTCTGAGCACAACAGATTCATTCTCAATAGCTAGTCCCCTGTGTCAGTTGATTATTTCAGAGACTGAAAAATAGAAACCAAGTGCTCAGTTTTAAAATATGCTTAAAGCTTTCCCTTTAGGCAGAAAGCCCACTTTGCTGAGTTAAGTCCATCATCAATTACAGGTGCAGTCAGCCAGCAAAGCACAGTTCTTCCTTTCCATGTACACAGCAACCTAATCCTTTCTCCCAATCTCTTGGATAGAGAAGGTTATTGTCTAATAAATTTATTTAACATTCTAAGTATGAAAAACCCCAAATGTATTTATAAAAAGCTCCTAGGGCTTACTTTAAAAGATTTATATTTCTACAATCTGCCAAAGGTTTCCATTTCACACCCGAGATTACAGCGACTATTTCCTCCAACCACATATTTTTCATTAGCCTTCTGAGTCAAGATTTTAAATTGACAGGAACCACTAATAGCCTAAATACATAATAATCACATCTATTTTGCCAAAAGATTCCAATCTTGGTCCTCTATTCAAAGACTTGAAAACATTACCTAAAGCCTCCAGCATAAAGTACAAACTTCCCATTATTCCCTTCAAAGCCTTGCACAATCCAACCTCTCCATACTTGATCCTTACTTCCCACTAGATCTTCCACACACCTAACCCCCAGTCACAAGTGACTGCTTACTGTTCCATGAAATAGATCATGTAAGGTCCTAGATTCATGTTTTTGCCAATGCTAGCTCCTCAGAGCTATCTATTGAGATTACCATACAGATTTTATCTTTCAATTTGTTTATCTGACGTATCACACAGATTGATTTGCGTATACTGAAAAATCCTTGCATCCCTGGGATAAACCCCACTTGATCATGGTGCATGACTCTTTCAATGTATTGTTAGAGTCTGTTTGCATTTTGCTCAAGATTTTGGCATCTATGTTCATCAGTGATATTGGCCTGTAATTTTCTTTTTTTGTGATATCTGAAGCACTAAAATAAGTATTTTCATTACACCATGCTTAACTAAATACAAGATGGTCTCAGCAACTGGAACAGACAAAGGAAATCAACTCGGGTAAATCACGGATATAATCTTGGTGAAGGCAGTAAATATACACGGGGACCTCTTGTGCCCTTTGTCTTGGTTTCCTCTTTAAAATATTCATCCCAACTTTATCATAAAGATGATTATTTTAAAAAATACTAAACATGCGAATTGCCAGGCTGTATAAAGCACAAGCTAGAATCAAGATTGCCAGGAGAAATATCAATAACCTCAGATACGCAGAGGACACCACACTTACAACAGAAACTGAACTAAAGAGCCTCTTGATGAAAGTGAAAGGGGAGAGTGAAAAAGCTGGCTTAAAATTCAACATTCAGAAAGCTAAGATCATGGCATCTGGTCCCATCACTTCATGGCAAATAGATGGGGAAACAGTAGAAGGCGAGAGACTTTATTTTCTTGGGCTCCAAAATCACTGCCGATGGTGACTGCAGCCATGAAACTAAAAGACACTTGCTCCTCAGAAGAAAAGCTATGACTCAACCTAGACAGCTTATTAAAAAGCAGAGACATTACTTTATCAACAAAGGTCCATCTAGTCAAAGCTATGGTTTCTCCAGTAGTCATGTATGGATGTGAGAGTTGGACCATAAAGAAGGCTGAGCACTGAATAACTGATGCTTTTGAACTGTGGTGTTGGAGAAGGCTCTTGAGAATCCTTTGGACTGCAAGGAGATCCAACCAGTCCATCCTAAAGGAGATGAGTCCTGAATATTCATTGGAAAAGCTGATGCTGAAACTGCAATACTTTGGCCACCTGATGCAAAGAACTGACTCACTGGAAAAGACCCTGGTGCTTGGGAAAACTGAAGGCAGGAGAAGGGAACGACAGAGGATGAGATGGTTGGATGGCATCACAGACTCGATGGACCTAAGTTTGAGCAAGCTCTGAGAGCTGGTGATGGACAGGGAAGCCTGGCATGCAGCAGTCCATGGGGTCACAAAGAATTAAACATGACTGAGCGACTGAACTGAAACTTTAATAAATTAGATTAACAATATTAATAATATGCCAAAGGACCTACTAGGCACAGGGAACTTATATTTAACATTTTGTAATGATCTGTGAGAAAATAAAATATAAAGAAGAGTATGTTTTTGGAAAAAAAAAAGATAAAGAAGAATATATATGGGACTTCCCTGGTGGTCCAGTGGTTAAGAATCTGCCAGCTAATGCAGGGAACGAAGATCCCACATGCCATGGGACAAGTAAGCTTCGTGAGCCACAGCTACTGAGCCGGCACTCTATAGCCCGTGCTCTGCAACAACAGAAGCCTATGACCTGCAACTAGAGAGCTCCCCGCCTGCCACAGCCAGAGAAAGCCTACATACTGCAACGAGAGCCAGCACAGGCAAAAATAAAGAAACAGAAGAATGTGTAAGTGCGCTTGTCTGTGTAACTGAATCACTGTGCTGTACACCTGAAACTAACAGGATATTATAAATCAACTGAACTTCAACAAAAATGAATAAGAATTAACAATAATAATTATATGCCAATGTTAATTTTTAGTTTTAAAAAATGTAAAATGGTAATGTATGATGCTAACAAATAGGAAAAGGAGTGCATCAAGGCTGTATATTGTCACCTTGCTTATTTAACTTATATGCAGAGTACATGAGAAACGCTGGACTGGAAGAAACACAAGCTGGAATCAAGATTGCCAGGAGAAATATCAATCACCTCAGATATGCAGATGACACCACCCTTATGGCAGAAAGTGAAGAGGAGCTAAAAAGCCTCTTGATGAAAGTGAAAGAGGAGAGCGAAAAAGTTGGCCTAGAGCTCAACATTCAGAAAACGAAGATCATGGCATCTGGTCCCATCACTTCATGGGAAATAGATGGGGAAACAGTAGAAATAGTGTCAGACTTTATTTTGGGGGCTCCAAAATCACTGCAGATGGTGACTGCAGCCATGAAATTAAAAGACGCTTACTCCCTGGAAGTTATGACCAACCTAGATAATACATTCAAAAGCAGAGACATTACTTTGCCAACTAAGGTCCATCTAGTCAAGGCTATGGTTTTTCCAGTGGTCATGTATGGATGTGAGAGTTGGACTGTGAAGAAGGCTGAGCACTGAAGAATTGATGCTTTTGAACTGTGGTGTTGGAGAAGACTCCTGAGAGTCCCTTGGACTGCAAGGAGATCCAACCAGTCCATTCTAAAGGAGATCGGTCCTGGGTGTTCTTTGGAAGGAATGATACTAAAGCTGAAACTCCAGTACTTTGGCCACCTCATGCGAAGAGCTGAGTCATTGGAAAAGACTTTGATGCTGGGAGGGATTGGGGGCAGGAGGAGAAGGGGACGACCGAGGATGAGATGGCTGGATGGCATCACGGACTCGATGGACGTGAGTCTGAGTGAACTCCGGGAGATGGTGATGGACAGGGAGGCCTGGCGTGCTGCGACTCATGGGGTCACAGAGTCGGACATGATTGAGCGACTGAACTGAACGGAACTGAATGATGCTAACCTTAGGGAAAACGGAACAAAGGGAATTCTGTGTACTGTCTTTGCAACTTCTCTGTAAATCTAAAATTATTCCAAAATTTTAAAAAATGATAAGCTATTTGTTGCCTTTTTTTCAGAATCAGGAAGTAGAAAAGGGACTAAGAGTGCCAGTAAAACAACACTTCACAAACATTATTTAAACAGAGCTCCTCTCTTCCATCCCCACGCATTCATCTCCTTCCTTCAGTCTCCCATCTCCTTCCTTCCTCCCCTTCCACCACGATTTTATGCAATTAAAAAGAAACATTGGAAAGTTAAACCAGAAGCTCAGAAAATGACCTATGGGGGTGAGAAGAGGTTGGAGGAAACAGAGATATAAGCAAGACTTCCCTGATACTTCACTATGTGGTTTTGCCTTCTGTACCAGAAGAATGATTTACATAATCAAAAAATAAAGTTAAATAAGAAAAGTTTAAATCAACTGCTACTGCTAAATCACTTCAGCGTGTCCAACTCTGTGCAACCCCACAGACAGCAGCCCACAAGGCTCCCCTGTTCCTGGGATTCTCCAGGCAAGAACACTGGAGTGGGTTGCCATTTCCTTCTCCAATGCATGAAAGTGAAAAGTGAAAGGGAAGTCACCCAGTCGTGTCTGACTCTTAGTGATCCCATGGACTGCAGCCTACCAGGCTCCTCCATCCATCGGATTTTCCAGGCAAGAGTACTGGAGTGGGCTGCCACGGCCCAAATATTGAAGAAATCAAGGTGACCTAAAGGATCCTTTCTAGTTCTCAGTTCTCCAGAACATCTGTACTTGACCAAAACAATGTATAATTACAAATAGTTTCAAATATTTGTCTATTTTCCCAACTAGACTAAAAGTTCTATACGGAAGAAATTTGTTTAATTAACTGCTATATCTCTACCACCTAGATGAATAACTAGCAAATAGTAGGAACACAACAAATGGTTTTTGATTGAATTAATACATGTCCAGAATCACTGCAGATGGTGACTGCAGCCATGAAATTAAAAGATGCTTATTCCTTGGAAGGAAAGTTACGACCAACCTAGACAGCATACTGAAAAGCAGAGACATTACTTTGCCAACAAAGGTCCGTCTAGTCAAGGCTATGGTTTTTCCAGTGGTCATGTATGGATGTGAGAGTTGGACTCTAAAGAAAGCTGAGCACTGAAGAATTGATGCTTTTGAACTGTGATGCTGGGGAAGACTCTTGAGAGTCCCTTGGACTGCAAGGAGATCCAACCAATCCATCCTAAAGGAGATGAGTCCTGGGTGTTCACTGGAAGGCTGATGTTGAAGCTGAAACTCCAATACTTCGGCCACCTGATACAAAGAGCTGACTGATTGGAAAAGACCCTGATGCTGGGAAAGATTGAGGGCAAGAGGAGAAGGGGACGACAGAGGAGAAGATGGTTGGATGGCATCACCAACTTGATGGACATGGATCTGGGTGAACTCCAGGAGTTGGTGATGGACAGGGAGGCCTGGCGTGCTGTGGTTCATGGGGTCACAAAGAGTTGGACACAACTGAGCAACTGAACTGAGCTGATACATGTCCAGACAATTAACACAGTAAACAAGGTCTTGATATGACCTAGGTCGTGCAATGAACCTGAGTGGCCTGGAACCCATAGTGGTTTCTGACACCCACCCATGAGATGGTGGGAGAATACAGAGCACTTCAAACCTAAGACTGGACCTCAGAACTGAAAGTGGGGGTCAAATCTTAGCAAGTGCTTCCGGACTACAGCAAATTCTCAGCATTCACCTACCTGTAACTATATCAAGGTATACCAGGCACCAGGAATTAATGGCCTGGAGGCAACATCGAGCATAAATGTACTGCTTTAGACCTTGTCTAAACTGAGATGGCTGGATGGCATCACCAACTCGATGGACGTGAGTTTGAGTGAACTCTGGGAGTTGGTGATGGACAGGGAGGCCTGGTATGCTTCGATTCATGGGGTTGCAAAGAGTGGGACACGACTGAGCGACTGAACTGAACTGAAACAGAATTAAATATCAGATTATTTCTTCAATGGCCCATCCAAAGAAAAATTCAAATCTGTCTTATGATCTAAACTCACTCAAATATCTCAGAAAAGTAAAAATAGTAAGTAATTTAAATTTATGCCGACTTTGGAATTACTCTTTTTGTTTTTGGCTGTGCTGGGTCTTCATTATTATGCATGGGCTTTCTCTAGTTGCAGCACGTGGGATTCTCATTGCGGTGACATCTCTTATTGCAGAGCATGGGCCTGGAGCACAAGCTCAGCAGCTGTGGCCAACAGGCTTAGCTGACCTGTGGCATGTGGAATCCTCCTGGACTAGGGATGGAAACAGTGTTCCCTGCATTGGCAGGTGGGGATTCTTAACCACTGGACCACCAGGAAAGTCCCAGATTACTCTTTAAGATAACATTCCATGCAGCTTCTTAAACTGCCCAATCACCTCACACTTTCTTAAAGCTTTAAGCATTCACAGTTAAAAAAGGCTCTTTGCATGTCTTTCTACAGCAGCAGCTTTAGGCAGCCAATTATAGATTTTAATTGATAAGTTGGAATTAAAATGGCTTTAAAGTCTTTGAAGCACTACCTAAAAAACATTCTATATCAAGGTTAAAAACAATCACTAAAATAAAATCTTATTCAGCTTTTATTTGGAAGATTGATGTATTATACCTAGAGCACAATTCTGATACCTGAAATGTTGGCAGTGGTTCGAAACCAGAATGATCCTAAATCCCTCAACCTTTTATTTCTTTTTTAAACAAATCTCTCAAGAATAAATTCTAAAACAAGACTTAATTGGCATGTTTCCTAGATTTGAAACATCTGCTTAAGTAAACAAGCATTACACTAGTATGACTGTAGACTGATGCCCCTAAAGAATCTAAAAGGGTTGGATTTTCTTGTTAACAGTACTAATGTTCTTAGAAAACTGCTTTGAAACCTGAGTGAAAGTCACTCAGTCGTGTCTGACTTTGCCATCCCATGGACTATACAGTCCATGGAATTCTCCAGCCTAGAATACTGGAGTGGGTAGCCTTTCCTCCTCCAGAGGATCTTCCAACCCAGGGATCGAACCCAGGTCTCCGGCACTGCAGGCGGATTCTGTACCAGCTGAGCCACAGGGAAGCCCAAGAATACTGGAGTGGGTAGCCTATCCCTTCTCCAGCGGATCTTCCCGACCCAGGGATCCAACCCAGGTCTCCCGCATTGCAAGCGGATTCTGTACCAGCTGAGCCGCAAGGGAAGCCCAAAATGTAACAGTAGATTAAAGAACTTTTCTTGCCTTTTAAAATTTTGCTGTTTTATCTTGCCCAGCATCTGTTTGGTTTAAAAAACAAACAAACAACAACAACAACAACAAAACATCTCAGATATTCCTCTGTAGAACTACCCTCCTCTGCTATCAATCTACTGTAGAATTAACCCCACTTCCAACTCCAAGGAGGATCATGTGACTCAGGTCAGGTCAGCCCTGATCACTCCCTCCCCCTGACCATAACAACACAATTAGGATCTATGGAAAACCTAGAAGTTGTATTAAATAGTCAATTAAATTCTTTTCCCCCCCTACTGGCCCAGAACCTGGAAGGACATAGGGCTGCTGTCATCTTTACACCATATTGAAACCTGAGATGAAAACTGCAAGAGAGCAGAGTTCAGCAGTGTGGAGCAAGACAGAAATAAGGTACTGCAAGAGTAGGCTAAGAGATACAAACTATGTACAAAATAGATAAGCAACAAAGATACAGTGTATCGCAGAGGGAATTATAACCATTATCTTGTAACAACTGTTCATGGAGTATAACCTGCAAAAAGCAGAATCACTCTGCTCTACACCTGAAATTAACATTAAGTCAACTATACTTTAATAAAAAAAATGAAAGTCCTGCCTAAGGAATTTTACTCTGTTAGTACGACAAAATCCTACCTAAAATGAGAATAGTGACAGACACCAACCCCATCCTGATAGAACTGTTGAAGATTAAAACTAAAGAACACTTATATTGTAACTGTTCATCAAGAATTTTTCCAACTAACAGGTTAATAAATGAAAAGTAACATTCTAACTCAGCTGCAAGGTACAAAGAAATGTTTCATTTTGTTAAACATCCCCATATTTTAGAAAACGGTAATTTCCGATGGGTCAATCCATTTTTATTGATACAATTTTGAACCTCATCCTTGGTGACAGCAAGTCAAAACAACACCTCAGAACTAAAAGAAAACCAAAGCAACTTTTAGTAGTAAAGTAGGCCACTGGTGTTCTATGTTCTTCCCAAATGTTACCTTTCCTTTGCTGGTATCTAAACTTGGTCATGGGGTCGCAAACAGTCGGATATGACTGAGTGACTACAGTGAACTGAACTGAAACTTGGTCTGGCTTCTGAGGTATAAAAATGACCAAAGAGAAATGTGATGTTCCTCCTCTCTGCTGGAGAGTGACTCAGGGAGGCTGATGATGGCTATCCTCCTCCTTCCTTGCACTCCTTGCTTATTAAAACAAGAGTAACTGTGTGTCTCCTTGTATCCTGCCCACTGTGCCAATCGTCTCGCTGTTCACTGAACCCAGGGTAGGCAAGGCGTGAGCGACGAAGCAGATAGGAGGAAGCTGAAAGAAGATGCGAGGAGCCATAAGAACTGCGAACATTCTTTATTTGCAGCAGCAAGGCAGACATGCTTTATCCTCTAATGGCTGCCTCTACCACAAGACACAGCAAGGGCTTTTCAGGTGGTGCTCATATAGGCATGATGCGCATGCCCAGTGCTATAAATGATCTCAGCTGTTACGTAACCATGCATGGTCACTGTTACAGTATGTGGGGCCAGAGCAAGGGAACGTGGGGTGGGAGTGAGAGGGAGTGGGGCGAGAGAGCCTGACCACCGCCATCTTGGCTAACTGCTCTTTCCAACACCGTGGTTCTTAAATATAATGGCTCCACAAATCTCCACCATCACCAAACTAAACCACCACCCCATATACACCTTTCATGGCTCCCAAGACCACAGTGAGGTATCTTCTAAGCAAATTTTGAGTCTAATATGCATAGTTCTACCAGAGCTCTCACAAATCAACAATACAATCCATAAACTATAGCCCTATAGAAATGGGGGCAAAGGATATAAAAAGGCAGACCACCGGAAAAGAAATGGAAATGGTCAGTAACAATATAAGAAGATGTATAATCCTACTCATAAAGATATGCACACCAAAACAAATAGTCCAGCTTATGGAGACTGCAGTTACCCAAGAATGGTCCCACCAATACATCCCATCCAGTGTGATGCTGCCACTTCTCCTTTACGAAATGAGGTCTATGTTCCCTCCCCCTTAAATGACAACAGGCCTGTGACTATGGCGGAAATGATGTCATGTGACTTCTGAAGCTGAATCACAAAGTTACATGGACCTCTTTATTGGATGTTCTTTCTCAGAATTCAGTCATCCCTCGGTAAGGATCTCTAGTCTTTCCCATTCTATTGTTTTCTTCTATTTGCACTGATCACTGAGGAAGGCTTTCTTATCTCTCCTTGCTAGTCTTTGGAATTCTGCATTCAAATGGGTATATCTTTCCTTCTCCCCTTTGCTTTACACTTCCCTTCTTTTCACAGCTATTTGTAAGGCCTCCTCAGACAGTCATTTTGCTTTTTTGCATTTCTTTTTCTTGGGGATGGTCTTGATTCCTGCCTCCTGTACAATGTCACGAACCTCCGTCCATAGTTCATCAGGCACTTCTGTCTATCAGATCTAGTCCCTTAAATCTATTTCTCACTTTCACTGTATAATCATAAGGGATTTTATTTAGATCATACCTGAATGGTCTAGAGGTTTTCTCCACTTTCTTCAATTTCAGTCTGAATTTGGTAATAAGGAGTTCATGATCTGAGCCGCAGTCAGCTCCCAATCTTGTTTTTGCTGACTATATAGAGTTTCTCCATCTTTGGCTGCAAAGAATATAATCAATCTGATTTCGGTGTTGGCCATCTGGTGATGTCCAAGTGTAGAGTCTTCTCTTGGGTTGCTGGAAGAGGGTGTTTGCTATGACCAATGTGTTCTCTTGGCAGAACTCTATTAGCCTTGGCCCTGCTTCATTCTGTACTCCAAGGCCAAATTTGCCTGTTACTCCAGGTGTTTCTTGACTTCCTATTTTTGCATTCCAGTCCCCTATAATGAAAAGGACATCATTTTGGGGTGTTAATTCTAGAAGGTCTTATAGGTCTTCACAGAACTGTTCAACTTCAGCTTCTTCAGCATTACTGGTCAGGGCACAGATTTGGATTACTGTGATATTGAATGGTTTGCCTTGGAGACAAACAGAGATCATTCTGTCATTTTTTGAGACTGTATCCAAGTACTGCATTTTGGACTCTTTTGTTGACTATGATGGCTACTGCATATCTTCTAAGAAATTCCTGCCCACAGTAGTAGATATAATGGTCATCTGAGTTAAATTCACCCATTCCAGTCCATCTTAGTTCGCTGATTCCTAGAATGTCGATGTTCACTCTTGTCATCTCCTGTTTGACCACTTCCAATGTGCCTTGATTCATGGACCTAACATTCCAGGTTCCTATGCAATATTGCTCTTTCCAGCATCAAATCTTGGCAGAAAGTGAAGAAGAAATAAAGAGCCTCTTGATGAAAGTCAAAAGAGGAGAGTGAAAAAGTTGCCTTAAAGCTCAACATTCAGAAAACTAAGATCATGGCATCCGGTCCCATCACTTCATGGCAAATAGATGGGGAAATAGTGGAAACAGTGGCTGACTTTATTTTTCTGGGCTCCAAAATCACTGCAGATGGTGATTGCAGCCATGAAATTAAAAGATGCTTACTCCTTGGAAGGAAAGTTATGACCAACCTAGACAGCATATTAAAAAGCAGAGAATTACTTTGCCAACAAAGGTCAATCTAGTCAAGGCTATGGTTTTTCCAGTAGTCATGTGTGGATGAACTCTAAAGAAAGCTAAGCACAGAACTGATGCTTTTGAACTGTGGTGTTGGAGAAGACACTTGAGAGTCCCTTGGACTGCAAGGAGATCCAATCAGTCCATTCTAAAGGAGATCAGTCCTGGGTGTTCATTGGAAGGACTGATGTTGAAGCTGAAATTCCAATACTTTGACCACCTGATGCGAAGAGCTGACTGACTGGAAAAGACCCTGACGCCGGGAAAGATTGTGGACAGGAGGAGAAGGGGACGACAGAGGATGAGATGGTTGGATGACATCACCGACTCAATGGACCTGGGTTTGGGTGGACTCCGGCAGTTGGTGATGGACAGGGAGGCCTGGCGTGCTATGGTTCATGGGGTCGCAGAGTCGGACACGGCTGAGCGACTGAACTGAACGCGGTGAGGATGCCAAGCAGCCACATGTTAAAGGCTTGGCAGGTGTTCTCCTCAGTCCCAGCTGAGAGTCCAGCTATAACCTGACACACAAGCGACCATTTCAGCACCCAGCAGTTGAGATGCCAGAAATGATATCAAGTAAAGTACAGACGAGTTGTTCTCACCCACTGCGAAACAACACTTTTCAGGAGCAAAATAAATGATGATGTTTTAAGCCACAGAATTCTTTGTTTGTTACTCAGCAATATAAAACAAAGAAATCTATTAACCAAACAGTTTAGTTTCTGTCAGGGTTGATACTAGTAAGGAATATGATGGGGAAAATATAAACTGGTCCATTTTGGAAGGAGGGTGATTTAGCAACAATTACCAAAGTGTATACAACATTTGACCAAGCAATTCCACGAATCACAAAAACGTGGGCTAATATTAGTTATAAAAGCAAAAACTGAAAAACCACTCTTAAACTGTGGCATATTCATACAATGGAAAATTACCTAACCATTACAAAAACAAAGTGATAATATGAAACACAAAGAAAAGAGCAAAAAAATTTAAATGTGCACATAAATACTACTGTACACCCTCAGTGATGCAGATCAAGAGTTGGTCAACTTGTTTTAAAAGGTTCTGAAAGTAAACATTTCAAGCTTTTCAGGGTGCATTCTGTCTCTGCAAATTATTTGGGTTTAAGCATGTTTGTTTATAATCCTTTAGCCACGTCAAAATCTTTCTTATTTCATCAGTTGTTACAAAAACCAATGACCATTAGCCACAGTTTGCTAACCCTTAACGTAGAAAATCACTGAGTTATGAGACTTTTTAAAGTAGAATTTTATTTGAAAAAGTAGTCAGACTTGTTCTGAATATCTTTCCCCTTCCCTGTTCTCAATTCACTTCCTTTTCAGATCAAGCCTTTACTCTCAGCATGGGACCAGGCTAAAGGGCATGGAAGAATTAAGGCCCAGGTTAACTCAGGTTTGCTGCTTTGGCACACTGTTTTGAGGGGCAACAAAAGCAAACCTGGGAGAAAATGTTTTCCACATTTCCACAGAAGGTAAAAGTGCTGAATTATCAAATCAAGAATTTAAGCTTGAAAAATTAGGTCAGTCATTTTAAAACAAAAAAGCCCCTTCTATATTACAGAATTCTATTCTGTCTAATCTTTTGATCCCACCTGAAAGACTCATTGTGAAAAGTTTTGAAAGAACACAAAAATGCTTTAAAACTACCACTTGGGGCTACTGGATAGAAAGCAAATGATGCCAACAGGCAATGTTACGCATTTAAACAAACCATCAACTCTAAAGTCTCATAAAACACTTTATAGCTCCTGTTCCTAACTGAGAACTTTCTCTGACATAAATTACACAACCTCAGACCCAAAGCCCTCATTTTGACATTAACTCTCCTCTCACCCAAATTCAAATAAGTCCTAGAACTTAATTCAGTCACTTAGTAAGCACTAACAGCCTTCTCCACAAGAAAAGACCAAATCTATCTATAGCGCTCAACTTTCTATATTTCTTAGACATTTTGACTCTGGCTTGGTTTTTTGTTTTTTTTCTTTAATCTCCATCCTATTCACCCCCAGTCTTGGAGGAAAGTCCAAACTTGCCCTTTCCCCCCATGATTCTTGAGAAGAGTTGCTCTAACAGGTCTTTGCAGTGACAGATCCAGTGTTGTTCTGGGTGAGTGTCTCGCTCATCCTCCCTCTCTTATTCCCCTTTCTTCTATTTTCCTTGCCAGACTATGCTAGGAACTGTGGGGATACAAACATGGGATTCCCTAGGTTCAGAGTACGTAATCTTTCTAAAGAACTGGAGTTTGTGCACACCAAAGAAAGCTAGTCTGAGGTAAAAGTATCCAGCATATACTTTCAAAGAGCATTTAATTAACGAACCGTTACTACAGAAATGTAAGACCGAACAAGACAGACACAGAACTGTACAGGATGACCTGGAGGATAAACACTGGAAGACAGAAGACAGCTTCAGTGGCCCAAGTACAGACCAACATCGTGCTTGCAATCTGCTTCAAAATAATCGGGGTGAGGCAAGTAGTTAGGCATATAGATAAAAAAAAGACCTACCATGAGGTGACAGTTATTGATGGTTATTACCAATAACAAGTAATAGGTACTTGGGAGTTTATTATCCCACCCTCCTGTATGTATGCATTTCAATATACATCGATACATAAAATATACATATAGATACTTCATTATTCATTGAAATTTCCATAATAAAAAAGTTTTAAAATAGTATCAATAAGAACAGAAAGGATAAGACTATGCAGGAGCACAAAGACAAAATTGGGCTTAATGGGGATACTAATTAAATAACGGATATGGTTGAGGACAAACAGAAGATTGTTAAAAGAAATAAAGGCGTTAAAGGATCCCTAGAGAAATAAGAACGAATCAATAAAAGTGCTAGGACAACAGAGTAGCCATCAGTAAAGGGAAAGGGAAGGAAAGAAAAGAAAATGTACATATATCAAATTTCAGATGGCTTAAATACATTCAAATGTAAATAATTAAAGCATAATAAAAGTTCCAAAAGGAACCAAGAAAGATTATTTTATAACCTCAAAGGTCTAAGAATGACATAAAACTCTGAAGCTATAAAAAGAGGGGGGGGGAATCAATAAAATTTCCTACATAAAATGTTTTTAAATTATGCATGACAAAAACTATCATATGCAAAGTCAAAGAAAAAAATCAACCTAACAAAAAAATTTCAATTCTTATAACAAAGACGATTTCACTAAAACATAAAGAGTTCATATGGGAATCCCCTGGTGGTCCAATGGTTAAGACTCTGCTTTCATTGACAGGGGCCTGGTTTTAATCCCTAGTCAGGGAACTAAGATCCCACAAGCTATGAGGCACAGCCAAAAATAAAATAAAACTGTTCATAGAACAAAAAGCCCAACAACCCAACAGAAAAACTGACAAAGAATATTAACAGATTAATTCACAGAAAATACGAACAGCACTTAAGAAGAGATTCTCAACCTCACTCATAAGAGAAATGCAACTTAAAACTACACTAAAATTGGCACAGATCACAAAGTCTGATAACATATTCAGAGACAAGCAGCGGCAAGACAGACACTTTCCTGAAAAAAGTATAAGTGGTAAAACCTCTAAAAGATGGCACAATTACAAATGCATATATGTTACCTCCACACGTGTATTAAAAATACACTTGCAGATATACAATATGATACATGTAATACAATACCAGCAAAAACTGGAAATAAGTTAAATGTTCATCAGTAGGGGACTACTGATGTGTTTATATATATCCTACATTGGAACAGTATCGGACCATAAAGAATAAACTATGTGGCAGTTTTCTGAGCACTGATAGGTAACAATCTGTACAATACACTATTAGTTTTTTTAAAAATAGTACAGTTTATACATTATGTTTAACAAGTGATCACTTGTGTTTAACAGGAAAAAAGAATATAATTACGTAATGATAGGAGAAGCATAAAATATAATTGATAACACTGGCTGTCCAAGCAAAGGGAAAATGGGTATTTGGGACACAGAGTGGTATGAAGGCTCTTCACTGTATCCTCTTATATACTGCTGAGTTGTAATCCATATGAATATATTATGTTTTTTTTTAATAAAACTAAATTTACATTTTTTTAAAAAAGAGATGGCAACCAACCCTCAAGCCTGGGTATCTATGACAGCCATTACCAGAAGCAGTGTGACATTGTGCTAAGGGAGTCAGTAATCCTGAACTTGAGGGTGGTTCTAACCACTTACTAGTGAGTAAGTCACTGAGTCCCTCTGAACCTATTTCCTTGTCCATAAACTAGAAACATTTCCTGCATGCTTACCTCTGTGGGTTATTTTAAGGATCAAATGAAATTATGGATATAAAAGCTCTCTGAAAAATTAAAGTATTTTACAAATATAAAGTATGAACAGAAATACAGATGTCAAGAAAGGGATGTGGTTAGTGTTAAGTTGACAACTTGATTTAGGCATTTTCTAATCTGAAGTAAAGAGACAGATTTAGAATCTATCTATCTAAATAGAGATAATAAAGTCACAGACGTATAATATAACAGATCTCCAAAGAAAAATGTTAAATAAATACAATTATAGAACTGAAAAGGATCCTGAAAGTCATCTAAACCTTTGCTATGCAGTATTACCTGGGAACCTGGAAACACAGAATTTCAGGTCCCACTATGGACCTGACTCAATCAGAAACTACATTTTAATAAGCTCCCCTGGTAGTCTGTTTTGCTAAGCATTAATCTAAGCCACTTAATTTATTTTTTAGATAATAAAATTAAGGCCCTAAGTGAAGGGGCCCACCCATGTTTACGCTGTTAGTGAACAGCAAATTCAAGGTCTGCACCAGGTCTGATCCCCTGGGCTATGTGTGCATGCGTGCACGTGCACCATGCATGCGCTTCCTTGTTTCAAAACCTCTGAGACATCCTCGCCAGGCAGATACCCCATGCCCCAACGCTCATTTCAGATCAGCGATCCAGCCCATCAATTCTTCCTTCATAATATCTCTGGCATATGTTTCTTCTTTTCCACACTTTTCAGTTATTTTCCTAAAGCTATCATTGCTTATACTATGAAAAACCAGCTTCCTTCTTGTACATGTATCGACTTCCTCTTCTGCAAACAAGAGCTCACTTACAAACTGTAAGTTCTATATGATTCTTTAAGAAAGTACACGCTATTATGCTTTTTCTTGGGGAGGCAGGGCGCGGGAGGGGCGAAGGTGACGGGTATATCGGATCTTAGTTCCCCAAGCAAGGGTTGAACCCATGCCCTCTACAGTAGAAGCACAGAGTCCTAACCAGTGGACCACCAAGGAATGACCTATTATGCATTAAATGTTAACATACTAATTACAGGCAGAATCTATGTTTAAAATCTACCAAGATTAGCAAACTAACTTCATAATTCTAACTCAGAACCTTCATGTTTTCATTTCCATTATTTCTTCCCATTACCCCTTCTTCTTTGCCCCAGAACTAACCCAGGCTTCATTTATCTAATAAGGTCTTCCCACTGTAATCAAGTTTACTAAGTAAATCTGAAGGCCTTAAATCTTCTTTCCAGTACCATCTTCGATCCCAATCTGTTTCAATAAACTCACAATATTCACAAACATCCTCATGTCTTTATAATTCTCTCCCATACACTGTACCCTAAGAAACCAAAGTATCTGAACATTTCCTGAGCACTCATGATGTGCCAGGATCTACACAATGAAATAAAAGGCCAAATACCTCTGACTGCCTCTCCTACACAAATTCAGTAAGATTAAGAGCCCTGGTCTCTGCCCCATTTCCACATCTACACCAAGAAGCTTTGACTTTTTTAAGACCAAATAATATGGAACGACTTTGATAGATGCTCAGGCCCAAGAAAAATAGATGAACAGGCAGATTAAGCCACCTATAACATGAGGACTAGCTCCTGTGCCACAGCCAGCACCCTGAAGCACTAGGGTGAACAGTTCCAGAGACTACCAGCCACAAACTGAGTTCAATTAAATCAACCCGAGAAAAACAAAGGGCATGTGCTTCTGTCCAAAATCAGATTGGAGCTATTTATTTCAATTTTATCAAACATTGGTTTTGTGTTGTGGTATAAACTTAGCTTAGGTTTGATTCCCAGCTCTGCTATCTCACTTCAAAGTGAAAGTTGCTCAGTTGTGTTCAACTTTGAAGTCCATGGAATTCTCCAGGCCAGAATACTGGAGTGGGTAGCCTTTCCCTTCTCCAGGGAATCTTCCCAATCCAGGGATTGAACCCAGGTCTCCTGCACTGCAGGCGGATTCTTTACCAGCTGAGCCACAAGGGAAGCCCAAGAATACTGGAGTGGGTAGCCTATCCCTTCTTCAGGGGATCTTCCCAACCCAGACCCAGGGAATCGAACTGAGGTCTCCTGTACTGCAGGCGAATTCTTTACCAACTGAGCTATCACTTGGGTATGTAATTAATCTCTCACCTTCAGACACCTCATCTGTAAAATGGAGCTAGTAACAGCTTCTACCTGATAGAGCTGTAATGAAGAGTAAATGAAAAGAAAGTGAAAGTGTTTGTCACTGGGTCATTGCAACCCCATGGACCGTAGCCTGCCAGGCTCCTTTGTCCATGGAATTCTCCTAGCAAGAATAGTGGAGTGGGTAGCCACTCCCTTCCCCAAGCCATTCCCTTCTCCAGGGGATCTTCCCAACCCAGAGATCCACACCTAGGTCTCCTGCATTGCAGGCAGATTCTTTACTGTCTGAGCCACCAGGAAAGCCCTGAAGAGTAAATGGAAGAACTGCAAAGCATAAAGACACAGTATTGTCACATATGATAGTTCAATAATATTACCATTATCACCAATCACCGTACAGCTGCTTCAGCTTTTAGTGGTCAGTTTACCTGTAGCTTCAAAATCTATCCACCTAGCCTGAGCAATACAGATTTATGAAGGCAGAGATAACGATGAAACTGGAAAACTATGTTTTAAATCCAAGAAGCTAACAGAGTGAGGTAGTGGGAAAAGCTCTGAATTTAAAGCCAAAATAGCTGGAGCATGAACTCTAGCTCTTCACTGTTCTTTTCTGGGCCTTGATTCTCTCACCTGTTATGTAGGGGAGATGGTTCTAACTACTGTGGCTAAAAATACTATGAAAATGGTTCTAAAGACATTAGCTACTAAAAACAGAAGACAGCATGACATAAGACAAAAAGATAAGGACTTATATTTTGTCACAACTCTTGGCCCTTTTGTAGCCTCAATGACCATACGCTCCTTAAGAACCAGAACTGTCTTTTTATCCCAAGCACAGCTACACAGATATTCAGTAAATGTCTGTTGAAGGAATAAAGAAATGATGAAGGATGACTATCTCACACTGCCTCTCAGCTCAGGCCTCAGTCTCCCTTACTTAGAAACTTCATCAGCAGTCTTCTCACCACTCTCTACTCCACCGCTTTTCTCATCACTGGTCTTTCCTCAAAACTCTCCTCCCCTCCTCACAGCACACCGCCAAGGGTAGATGGCACCACAATCACGGCACCAAGATTAGCTCAGACAAAAACCATCGATGGATGATAAACCTCATGGGGAGTGACAGGATATAAGCATGGTCTCAAAGTGTCTCCCCAACAGTTTGTTTATTAGTTAGTTGCAAGGGCAGACACACATAAACAGAATTCCACATTTGAGAAATCAGATAATATCTTGACCAAGTGTCCAAAATAAACATCACCAGTAAGGGACAAATGGACATCACATGCCTCAGAAGTGATACCCTATGAAGGACACATTACCAAGTGTGAAACTTCAATTGAGAGGATGCATAAGCTGAATCTAACCATGAGGAAACACCAGATACACAGAAAACGAATAGTCTACTTTACAAAGGGAGGAAGCGGTCTACCTGTGTTATGGCATCAACACTAAAAAGAGACAAAGAAAAGTTGTAGAAATGTTCCACCTTAAAGAAGAGATAAAACAACTATGGAATATCTGACTCGAGACTGGAGAAGGAACTGGTGAAGGAAATTTTCTATTAAGGACATTATGGGATCAACTGACAGAATATGAACCACAGATTAGATGAAAAGCATTATATCAATGTTAATTTTCTGAAACTAAAAACTATAGTTTGGATATAAAAGAGAACACACCTGTTCTAGGAAATATACACTGAAGTATTTAAGGTCATGAAGTATGTAACTTCCAATAATTCACATACCAAGAAACCTTATCTATATCTGTATACACCTAGGAAGAGAGAGCTTGTAAATGATAAAGCAAATGGAATGTTAACAATAGATAACTCTGGGTAAAGGGTATAAAGGTGTTCTTGTATAAGTTTTGCTTTTGCAGTTTTTCAATAAGCTTGTAATTCTCTCCAAACAAAACAGTTTAAAAAAGCAAAGAAAAAAGGACTAGCTTATACTAGCAGTAAGACCAGAAAAGGTATAAAAGGTATAGAGATTGAGAAGGAAGAAATAAAACTGTCTTTGTTCAACAGACGATATGATCATCTGTGTAGAAAAATCTGAGAAAATCCACCAAAAACTCCTGGATATACCAGCAACAAACAAGTAGAATTTCCATTTAGAATCATAATATCATTAACATTAATGCCCCTTCAAAGTGAAATCAGTCGCATCGATAAAAGCTATCTGACTCTTTGCGACCCCATGAACTATAACAGTCCATGGAACTCTCCTGGTCAGAATACTGCAGTGGGTAGCCTCTACCTTCTCCAGGGGATCTTCCCAACCCAGGAATCGAACCCAGGTCTCCCACATTGCAGGCAGATTCTTTACCAGCTGAGCCACCAGGGAAGCCCCAAATGAAATACCTGGGTATAAATCTAACAAAACAGGAACGAGATCTACAGGAAAACTATACAACTCTAAATGAATGATAGCAAAGAACAACTAACTACATTGAGAAACACTATATACAGTCATGGATAGGAAGATGAAATATTGTCAAGATGTCAATTCTTTCCAATTTGGTCTATAGATTCAATGCAATCCCTATTAAAACTCCAGTGAGATATTTTTTTTGTGAACACTGACAAACTGAATAAACAAGTAAATCAAAGGAGCAGAATAGAGAGCTCAGAAGGAGACCACATAAGTACAGCCAGCTGATCTTTGACAAAGGAGCAAAGGCCATACAACAGAGCAAAGATGGTCTTTTCAACAAATGATGCTGAAATAACTGGATTTCACGCAAAAAAAAAGAATCTAGACACAAACCTTACACCTTTTATAGAAACCAACTCAAAATGGACCATACACTTAAAGGTAAAAATGCAAAACTATAAAATTCAGAGCAGATAACAGAA
The DNA here is from genome assembly GCF_016772045.2 of Ovis aries. Classification (NCBI taxonomy): domain Eukaryota; kingdom Metazoa; phylum Chordata; class Mammalia; order Artiodactyla; family Bovidae; genus Ovis; species Ovis aries. The sequence goes on along the minus strand of NC_056068.1, from coordinate 54,011,029 downwards.
GAAATCTAGGTGACCTTGGGAATGGCAACTACTTTTCAGATATAACACCAAACACTCTCTCCATGAAAAAAATAATTGATAAATCATACTTCATTAAAATTTAAAACTTCTGTTCTCTGAAAAACAATGTCAGAAGGATGAGAAAGCAAGCCACAGAGGAAAATATATGCAAAAGACACACCTCACAAAGGACTGTTACCCAAAATATACAAAGACTTGTAAAACTCAACAATAAAAACACAAAAACCTGAATCAAAAATAGGCCAAAGACCTTAACAGACACCTTACTAAGTAAGATACATAGGCAGCAAATAAACATGGAAAGAGGTTTCACATCATTTTTCACTAGGAAAATGCAAACTATAACAACATGATACCACTACACACCTAGACTGCCAACTAGGAAGGATCTGAGTCAGTATTTGAATCCAAGCATTTGGCTCTAAAAAACAATATTCTTCACTACTGTGGTACACATGGTAGAAACTGAAAAATAAAATAAAGTCTGTTAAACAAATGATAGTGTAGAACAGAGGTGAACACAATATTTGTGGAATAAAAATGATAGGGACAAAAAGGAAAGCAACTGACAAGTGAGGAAATGGAGGCACACAGAGGTTCAAGATATGTAGATACAGAAAACCCAACCTTTTCACTGTGAAGTCAAGAACTAAAGACCAGAACATGTGCTTTTACCAAAGACACCTTATTTATACTCAGAACCAGCCTTACAAGTCTTCCCATCATACCATATTAAGGAAATAATTATGTGCTTTTGAGAATTTGTAAAACCATATTCAGAGCTATTCTCCAACAATAAGAGAAGCTGAAGAAAGAAGTATACCAGAGTCTAATGCTGTATTTGGTTCACAGCAGAGATTTAATATCTAATTAAATTTTCCCATTTTGTAATAGATTTTATGTTTACTTCTAAGTACCAACTTATTTATTTTTATTTTTGATATAGTATCTAAAATGCACTGCATATTTTACTAGTTTATTAAAGAGGGTATTGATAAGGTAACCTTTTCTTGAAAATACAAGAATAGTGAACAGTAATTTTTAGTACTTTTCAGGTGGTTTCAAAGCATCCAAATTTGTGAAAAAATGCAGTTAATGTACAATTAAGAAATTCTGCAACTCTAGTGTCCCCATCTAATAATTAGATTGATTTCTTCCAGTAGAAATACGTGAATATTATATGTAAACCAGTCACTCCAGAGCACCAGGACAACTGTTATTAACAGGACAATTTTTATTACTTAAATACCTTCCATGTAGGATAAACTCCATTCATGAAAACAAACCTGAAATACCTACATCACATACATGATGGGACCAATTTAAACCCATAATGAGTACAGTCCTGTCAAATATCCTAGACCTTAAATGAGCACCCCACAGCTGACCTGCCTAGGTTGCTTTGTGATCTATTTTCAAAATGAAAAATTAGAAAGTCTTCCTCATGTTGTTGTTTCTCATCTATACCCTGATAGTAACATTTTAGTGGGTGAAAGCCCTGCCAGTTTTCTCAATGACGTTATTCATTAAGGTAGGCAAAATTTTAAAACACAGCTTTTTCATACTCCTCAATTATTTTCATGTTGTATTTTCTTTTAAGTTTAGTTTTCCTGTATTAGCTCTTATACAAAAAGAGACTGGAATTGTGACAGGTAAAATTTCAGATCCTCTAATTATGAAAGACATAATTAGATTGAAGGAAACAAGATATATAAATTGCTAATCCCATATTTAACATAAATCAAAGGAGCTACTTTATAAATATCTGTTGAACAAACAGATTACTCAGTTAATTTCTTCCACTTCTGCACTTGCAATTATTTACTTTTGACATAGGCTAACATGGACACATGAATTACCTGTAGTCCAGTAAAGCCCTCAGTTAAAAAAATACAGTCATGTTAAAATAGGACCAAGTTTTTCCAGAAAAAAAACATACTATAAAAGTCTGATTTTCATTCTTACTCATTTGTATCTTCTCTTTTTCTTACCCAGGAAGCTACTGAAAAAAGCCTAAGGTAGCCACCACCTTCAGCTTCCTTGTTTTCCCTATTATTTTCAAACACATCTGAGGGCATCTGGTAGATATTCTAACAACCATGGTGGGGAAAAGAGCCAATGGATCAACAAACAGGTTCATCAGTACTGGATTCTGCTGCTGCTGCGCCACTTCAGTCATGTCCGACTCTGTGCAACCCCATACATGGCAGCCCACCAGGCTCCCCCGTCCCTGGGATTCTCCAGGCAAGAACACTGGAGTGGGTTGCCATTTCCTTCTCCAAGGCATGAAAGTGAAAAGTGAAAGTGAAGTCGCTCAGTCATGTCTGACCCTCAGCGACCCCATAGACTGCAGCCTTCCAAGCTCCTCCGTCCAGGGGATTTTCCAGGCAAGAGTACTAGAGTGGGGTGCCATTGCCTTCTCTGGTACTGGGTTCTAATGCTCAGCTTTCTCAGCTTCTCAACCAATAAATGCACTTGACTCCAGTTTTTGATAACTAGTAAATGACGTCTACGACAGTCAGCATAAATAAAATTTCTGACAACAGAAACCCCATGATTACCAGATGATTGCTGTTTCAGAAACTTGAAGAGGTAAAGAATCAAGACTTCTTAAGTGAGATATTCAAAAAAGGATAAGCATGGTAAGTACCAAGGGACAAAACAGGAAGAATGATCACTCAAACCACAGAGGGACATTCCAAAGCTTCACTAATACCCATTATAAAAGGGGACAAGAGGATGCATGCAGCCTGAGACCTCAGCCTGCAAAGCGAAGTAAGTTTGAAATACAGTCTTTCCCACATTTCACTTCTAGCCTGAAATTCCCAAAGTTGTGGGGATAATGTGTCAAAGCCCAGAGATAAGTTTAAGAAACAAAGTCCCAAAACACCAAGCCAAGCAGAGTGAAACTGTTCATGGGAGTCACAGGATCTGGTCAGGTCTCTGCCACTAACAGGAAGAGCAGGGCACTCAAATCAATTAATATTCTTTACTGACTCCTTAAGGATGGAAATAAATGGAGGGACCAAATCTCTGGCCAGGGGAATCGTTCACCTCTGAGGGCTTCAGATTTTGCATCTATAAAATTCTATGATTCTAAATTCATGCTTTGATCTTAAAATAAGATGCAAAACAAAGTAGTGGTTGTTTAGATGCTAAATTGTATCCAAATGACCCCATGGACTGTATAGCCCGCCAGGCTCCCCTGTCTATGGGACTTCCCAGGCAAGGACACTGGCGTGAGTTGCCATTTCCTCCTCCAGAGGATCTTCCCCAACCAGGGATCAAACCCACATCTCCTGCATTGCAGGCAGATTCTTTACTGCTGAGCCACCAGGGAAGCCAGAAAACAAGGTCAGGTAATATTAAACCAAAAAGGTATAATACAAATGTTTTTGAAAAAAATCCCAATGTCAAGTTTCCATTCTCCATGTGCTCCACTACATATATAATCTAAGAACCCAACTCCTAAAATACAAGACATTTAAAAAAACTTTCACTGAGACATTACTGATGCCATTAAACCTAAAGGTATAAAGCCTAAACTTAATTAACTTAGTATCGGTCTGTCTTTAGTTTTTCTAAATCACCCCTAGTTTGTACCTGCACTCCTTAGAGCACATTAAAAATGACAAGTATTTCTTTTTCCTCCAGTAGTGATATGTCTACTGATGAAAATACACATATTATCAAAAATATACATTTGGAAACTATGAAAACCTAATTTTTTTCTTAATTTTATTACTCATTCAGGCCCAGCTTACTAGTTTCAATTCTGCTCTTGCTCTATTTCCAGTCAGTTTCGCTTCTGAATTTTCTGCCACAAAGCTAAGAATTGTGACCCAGTAGATAAATTTTAAAGTTAACACTGAATAAGAACACAGCTTTTTCTTTCAAAGGAAAATTAAACAGTTTTTACAAAAAAAGAAAAAAAATTTAAGCCTTAAAATTCTAATGGCATTTTATCACATAAAAATAATGATTTGGGGATGCTGGTATTTTGTTTCTGAAGCTTCCTCACAGTTTTGTTTACAAGAAGCAAAGCAGCTCAAAAATTGCCATTATTTTCTTGTACAGCTATATAACACAACTATATATTTGTTTCTGAGTCACAAGGAAGGAGCTCAACAAATATTTGTGGAAGGAATAAAAATACATAACATTGCACAGGGCATATGTTCCCAGTAAGATACAGCTTTCTGCCTTCAGTGGCCTTGTCAAGGAAAAAGATCTTTTGAACACACAATAAAAAGATGATTAAATCAGACAGACAAAAGATAGCTAACAAACAGAAACATCAAGGGAAAATAAATATATCATATACAGCTAAATTAGGCTTCTAGCATTTTTGCTTTTAGCAAACTTTTGTGCTTCTAGCATTTTTTCTTGAATATGTTTCAATCCCATTTCCTTCCTTTCTTTAATTCTTCAAAGGAATGATTCATATACAAATAAAATTTTAAAATAAAAAGTATACTGAGCGCCTATTATGTAATCAGCACAGTGCTGTGTACAGATGCTGTGGGAAATAAAATACAAAGCATGATTATCTCAAACCTTGAGATAACTTCAAGCCTCTGTTTTTAACCAGAACCCTGCAAAGAATAGGTATCTATAGTAAGTGGGAATCAAAGACCTAACCTGAAGTCCCTGTGGTGACATCCTGTGTGACTCTGAGAAAGCTACCCAGACTTTAGTTTCCTCATCTGTAAAAGAAAGTGGTTACTGGTAGGACTCTCCCATGCAGAAGAATTCCAAATAATTTATGTAGATACTCTGCCCTCAAGGAGGGGGAGCATCAATTCCCACTCCTAAAGTGTGTACTGGATATAGCGACTTCCTCCCAAGGAGGACAGCATGGAGGAACGAGTGGAAAAAAGTAATCTTACAGCGGAGAAACCGACAAAAAACAGCCTCAATGGTGATGACAAAGGTTAACATCAGTAGGGATAAGTCATGTTAATAATATGTACATTTGATACAGTAAGATGAAAATGGCACTTTACCAATCCAGGCTTTCTCCCCAAAACCCATAATCTCAATCTAATCATGGCGGGGGGGGGGGGGGGGAGGTGGGAACCACCAAATTCCCATAGAAAGGCATCCTACAAAATACCTCAGAAGTACTCAAAACTATCAAGGTCATCAAAAGAAGTCTGAGGAACTGTTACAGCCATGGGGAGACTAAATACAATGTGGTGTGCACGATGAGATCTTGAAAAAGTGTATTAGGTAAACACTAAAGATCCATCAACAGACGAATGGGTAAACAAAATGTAGTATTAAAACACAATGGAACACTAGTCAGCCTTAAAGGAAATGAAATTCTGATACATGCTACAACATGTATGATGTTGAAAACATTATGCTGAATGAAATAAAAAAGCAAATATTGTATAATTCCCTTATATGAAGAACGTAGAGTAAGCAAATTCATAGAGACAGAAAGTGGAACAGAGCTTACCAGGAGCTGGGGGAAGGAAGAATGGGGTGTTGTTCAGAGTACAGTTTCTGTCTGAGATGACGAAAAATTCCAGAAATGGATAGTAGTGATGTTTGCACAACATTGAGGATGTACTTAATGCCACTGGATTACACTTGAAAATGATTACAACAGAAAACTTTATATTATGTATATCTTACAACAATTTCCTTTGGGGATCTTTTTCATGTGGACCACTTTCTTATTATAAATTTTATTTATTTTTAATTGGAGGATAATTGCTTTACAATATTGAGTGGGTTTCTGCCATATACCTACAGGAATCAGTCATAGGTATACATGTGCCCCCTCCCTCTCGTGCCTCCCTCCCACCTTCCCCGTATCTTACCCCTCTAGGATGCCGTCACAGGGCACAGGGTTTGAGCTCCCTGTGTCATACAGCAAGTTTCCACTGGCTATCTAATTTTGCATATGGTAATGCCTATGGTTCAATGCTACTCTCTCATTTCGTCCCATCCTCTCCTTCCCGCACTACGTCCTGATGTGGACCATTTGTAAAGGCTTTTATTGAATTTGTTACAACACTGCTTTGTTATATATTTTGGTTTCTTGGTCTCGAGTCACGTTGGATCTTAGCTCTGCAACCAGGAATGGAACCCTGCTTTGGAAGGCAAAGTTGTAACCAACGGACTGCCAGAGAAGTACATTCAGCCAGGGAAATCCCAACACAATTTTTTAAATAACAGAAATTTGATAAAATAAAGGCCTTAGTTAATAATAACATATCAATACTGGTTCTTCAATTGTAACAAATGTACCATAATAATGAAAGATGCTAAGAATAGAGGAAAATGGGTATACGGTATGAAACCTTCTGTACTATCCTCAATTTGTCCATAAATCTAAAATTGTTCTAAAAAATAAAATCTATTTTTAAAAATTCAAGGAAGCACTGATATATAATAGCACTAATAATAATATATAACAGCACTAATATACCCACTTCCTTCCAAAAAATGACAAGAAAAATGCTCTTTAAATGAATGAAAAAGTAAGTAATTAGAAAAATTAATGCCAGGGACATAAATGAGCAAGTCGCAAAAGAAAATGCTACACAGATCTATGCAAAAATATTGAAACTCAGACTCCCCTGGTTGACCAGTGGTTAAGAATCCCCCTGCCAATGCAGGAGACACAGACTGGCTACCTGGTCCAGGATGATTTCACATGCCTCAGAGCAACTGAGCCCGTGCACCACTACTGAGCCGATATGCCGCAACGACGGAAGCCTGTGAACCCTAGAGCCCAAATGCTCCACAAAAGAGAAGCCACCGCAATGAGAAGTCTGTGCACCACAACTAGAGAACAGCCCACACTTGCTGCAACTAGAGAAGGCCTGTGTGCAGCGATGAAGACTCAGCACAGCCAGAAATAAATGAATAAAAATTTAAAAAATATATATTGAAACTCACAGGGTTGTGTAAGGATAAAGGAGTTCGTTGTCCCCTTCTCTTCCTGCCCTCAGTTGTTTTTGAGGGCAGGAGGAGAAGGGGGGGCAACAGAGGATGAGATGGTTGGATGGCATCACTGACTCAACAGACAGGAGTTTGGGCAAGCTCCAGGAGAAAGTGAAGAACAGGGAAGCCTTGCATGCTGCAGTCCATGGGGTCACAAAGAACTGGACATGACTCAGCAAGTGAACAACAACAAAACTTTGCACAGCGTTTGCATACAATAAATGAAGCTACTAAAACATTAATAAAGAAACGCAAATCTAAATAACAAAAATGTGTATATGTATATATGGGTGGTATATATGTGCATATTTATATGTGTAAGTGTGTGTATACATATTCAACGGGATGATTTCAAAGATACTTGTATATGGATATTCACTGCAACAATGTAACACAGAATAACTGGAAACAGACCAAAAATCTATTAATGGGGGTTAGTTATGAGCAACCTAGATAGTATATTCAAAAGCAGAGACATTACTTTGCCGACTAAGGTCCGTCTAGTCGAGGCTATGGTTTTTCCAGCAGTCATGTATGGATGTGAGAGTTGGACTATGAAGAAGGCTGAGCGCCGAAGAACTGATGCTTTTGAAATGTGGTATTGGAGAAGACTCTTGAGAGTCCCTTGGACTGCAAGGAGATCCAATCAGTCCATTCTGAAGGAGATCAGCCCTGGGATTTCTTTGGAAGGAATGATGCTAAAGCTGAGACTCCAGTACTTTGGCCACCTCATGCGAAGAGTTGACTCATTGGAAAAGACTTTGATGCTGGGAGGGATTGGGGGCAGGAGAAGAAGGGGACGACAGAGGATGAGATGGCTGGATGGCATCACAGACTTGATGGACGCGAGTCTGAGTGAACTCAGGGAGTTGGTGATGGACAGGGAGGCCTGGCGTGCTGTGATTCATGGGGTCGCAAAGAGTCGGACACGACTGAGCGACTGAACTGAACTGAACTGAACCAAACATCATCAGTCACTTAGTAGATCAGTCAACTAACTCTTTGAGATCCCAAGGACTATAATCCGCCAGGCTCCTCTGTCCATAGGATTCTCCAGGCAAGAATACTGGAGTGAGTTGCCATTTCCTTCTCCAGGGGATCTTCCTGACCCAGGGATCGAAACCTCATCTCTTGCATTATAAGGCTGATTCTCTACCACTGAGCCACCTGGGAAGCCCCTAAAGAAACATAACTAAACATTATTATACAAAAATGTGGTAGATATAGGTATACTGACTACGACAACTGTCTAAGAAAAGTAATAATGAATTGTGAAGTTATTTTAATGGAAGGGATTAAACTAGGTTAGGACTATGCTGCTGCTGCTAAATTGCTTTAATCGTGTCCGACTCTGTGCGACCCCATAGACGGCAGCCCACCAGGCTTCCCGTCCCTGGGATTCTCCAAGAACACTGGAGCGGGTTGCCATTTCCCTCTCCAATGCATGAAAGTGAAAAGTGAAAGTGAAGTCGCTCAGTCGTGTCCGACTCTAGCAACCCCATGGACTGCAGCCGACCAGGCTCCTCCATCCATGGGATTTTCCAGGCAAAGGTACTGGAGTCGGGTGCCACTGACTATACCTATATGCAAAATGTTTATGTATGTAGTGACCCTACAAGGGTCACTATGTACGTGTATGTGCTTAGTCGCTCAGTTGTGTCCAACTCTTTGTGACCCCATGGACTGAAGCCCACCAGGCTCCTCTGTCCATGGGATTCTCCAGGCAAGAAAACTGGCGTGGGCTGCCATGACCTCCTCCAGGGGATCGTCCCAAGCCAGGGATCAAACCCAGGTGGTCTGCATTTCAAGCGGATTCTTTACCATCTGAGCCACCAGGGAAGCCCTGAACAGTCACTGAAGAGCCTCCCCAGCTCTAAGTATCTGAGGAATGTAGTTAGGTTATACCCAAAGGAGGAAGCCTTCGGAGAGGAAAGAAACTGCTCTCAAACTTTTAAGGACATAATAAATACCTCTATCACAAAACACCAATTTTTATTTCAAAATGCCTAAACCTAAGGTGTGAAGGAAGTTATTCTTCAGATGAGCTTATATTCACTAGTTAACTACAAACCTCAACCAAAAATTAAAAAGAAAAAAACAAATCTTCAAAATGCATGACTAGTTCATCCTTAAATTACAGGTAAAGTAAGATCATAAAGAAGCAAAAGAAGAAAAATTAAGTAGCAGTCCCATCTGACACAATTAAGTAGCTATTATGCACTGCAGTTAGTACTCATACACATAAAGGTTCAGGATTTATGCAGAGTTAACTAGATTTTTTTTTTTTTTTAAAGAAAAGTAGATTAAAATAAAAACTATTAGTTAGGTCTTATAGTTTTGTGGGCTTTCTTTGAGCCAAAACAAAACAAATCTTTTTCTGGAGGCAGACTGGGGGTAGGGGGAGTCCAGCACTTTGGGAACTAATATACAGTAACTAATATTTTAAACAATACAGCCACTAGAATCAATGGTACTTAAGGAAGACTGAGATGAGATAAATCAGTAAGTAATAGAAGGGATACACTCTCAGTTCAGTTCAGTTGCTCAGTTGTGTCCAATTCGTTGTGACCCCACGGACTGCAGCACGCCAGGCCTCCCTGTCCATCACCAACTCGTGGAATTTACTCAAACTCATGACCATTGATTGAATCGGTGATGCCATCCAATCGTCTCATCCTCTGTTGTCCCCTTCTCCTGCCTTCAATCATTCCCAGCACCAGGGATCACATGCACTGTATAGTCCATGGAATTCTCTAGGCCAGAATGCTGGAGTGGGTAGCCTTTCCCTTCTCCAGGGGATCTTCCCACCCCAGGGATCAAACCCAAGTCTCCCGCATTGCAGGCGGATTCTTTACCAGCTGAGCCACAGGGGAAGCCCAGGATACTCTCTATCCTAAAACAAAAATATATCCTAGAACTGTAGTTTCCAACCAGAAGTAATTTTGCTCCCTATGAGACATTTGACAACATCTAAAGACAATTTTTGATTGTCAGGCCTGAGATGGTCCTGCTGGTGTATTGCGGGTAGAGGCCATGGAAGTGACGAAATACTTTATAGACCCACCAACTAACCCAAATGTCAACAGTACTGAGGTTGAAAAACTCTGCCTTAGAAATAGGCTGGGGGTAGTGGGGAGAAACCACTGAATGTGTGCTTGGAAATAATCAATTTTATCATGAAAATCTTAAATTAACAGGATCTTTTTTATGTTTAAAAATACTGACATCTTATCAAATAGCATGTAATCTATTAAAATGACACAATTTTCAAAGTGTTATTTAAAAGAAAGTTAACTGGATTTCCAATTTATCTAAAGTTTCGAAATTCTGCAAAAGCCATAGGCAAAAAAGACAATAATACTAAAAAATGTTTTTACATATACACACATTCTCTGACTCTCACAAACAATATTGAGCAAAAGAATATTACCTTTTTGTGTGATTCCATTTATATACAGTTTCAAGAACAGGCAAAAACTTTTCTCTTATACATCAGAACAGTAGTTCCTTTGGAGAGAAAGGCAGACATGGGAGAGGACGTGAGGGGGACTTCTGGGATGGTAATAATTTTGTATTTCTTAATCTGGGTAGCACTTACATAACTTTGTTTTGTGACAATTCATCAAGCTGTGTAGTAATAACTGGTACACTTGACTGTATACCGTAACACTTTAACAAAAATGTTTATTTTTTTTTAAATGTTATACATTTATATCCTAAAATCTTGAGCATTTTGACCCAGAAAGCAAAATTAACGTCAAGAGCAAAAGTAAAAGTGCTTTTGCTGTATAGGCTGCCTTCCAAGAATTCAAGAAGGATGACACCCCAGAAAGCTGTAAATACCATCCTCAGTGATCATACAGCATTCAGCTGTACACTTAAGCCACTATATATCCCTTGGCACAAACCCTAAAACTGGACAAATGCTTACAAATGCAGTTGGATTTATTCCATGGACAGTTTGTTTGGATTATTTCCCCCAACATTAAACTGGGAACTGTTATCAGAGAACAGGCTCTATGAAACAAATGATGCTTTCTCTTTCCAAATCCCACAGTTTCCCAAAGCTCTCCCAAACTAAACCTCTCTTGGCTCCTCCTTCAGGAATTCTGCGCCCATCACTGCCTCTCCCACTATCCACTCTCACAGTCCACCAACACACGAAAATTCACATTAATGCTCATTCCAGAGGCTAGTCTCCCTCTCCCCCAGAAACCTTGTTAAATACAATCCAAACTTCACTACCCTCATATTCATATTCTCCATACACTTCTTTCCCAACAGCACCACAAAACCAGGGCCCATGCTTTCCCAGTATCTTAAATCCTCTGTCTCACCGCACTAAAAGCCCTTGCTTCTGCAAACAACTCAGCTCCACGGCCACCGCTGTAGCTCGGATCTCCACCTTTCTTGCCCTTTAGCAGCCTCCACATCCCCACACTTCCCTGTATTCAAATCCAGCCCATCTCCCGTCCACCCTCTGCCCCCAGCCTCTGTTCTCTCCTGTCTGACTCTTTCCTAAGACAGGGATGGCAAGTTGGTGGAAGGGTGTGGAAGAAAGTACTCTGTCCCACGTGAAAACAGTGGAGAAAAGATTGCTCAAGTCTGCAGCACAACAACCACGTGCAGGGACTACAGTCAGAGGCTGGATTCTGAAACCCAGCCTCACCAATTACTAACTGCAAGGCTTTGGCCAGGCGATTTTACATATTTAAGTCTCTGTCTCCAGAATTACAAAACGGAGCTAATAAAAAATAGCCACCTCCCAGAGTTGGGAGATTGAATCAACTCCCAGCCAGCTGAGCACTTGGCACAAACCCAACACGGTAGACTCTCAACAACTGGCTATTTTTCTTAGGTCCTCTTTGTGGATGGGGGAAAATGAAAGGTACTTTCCTTCAGTCTCTTAAATGCAAAACTTCCTGCAAAGTCTCTTCCTGGGGGATAGCAAGAAGGCAGGGGAAAGACGTACTCTACAGATAAATCTGTGATACAAAGAGTTTTGTCAGGTGCCCAAACTCGATGTTCTCTCTTTATTATCTGCTTACAGTGTGGATCCAAGTTGGATCCAAGAAGCTCTGCACGCCTTGGTAAAGGATGGGGAAGACGTGAATATGTACTGTACGTTAAATGTTCTTTCTTCCACACTCTTTTGAAGGAATGTAGCAGCACCTTTCAAATTACTAAAGTGCCTTCTTTGGGGGGTCGAAGAATATGAAGGAAACCCGAAATCCCAAAGGATTTTTCTTGAGAAGTTTATAGGAGTACATCATAATAAGGCGAGATTAAAAGCAAATGCGGGAAACCTCATTTCTCCCGCAGCAGAGAGCACCAATCGGTTTGTCAGCAAGTGAATGAGTTAAAAATGAAAAAGCGCTTTCCCAATCTCTCCTGGGATACCAGGGCTTCCCCGGGTCCCTTCCCAAGAGGGATAAAGCGGAGGGTCTGCGCCAGGGAATCCCCAGCTCCCTACGGGGGGAGAGGCGGGGCCCGGGGAGTCCCTTCCAGTCTCTTCCCAACCCATCTCCTGTAACGGGATGTCTCCTGGGACTCGAAGATCCCCCAGAGATTCGGCCATCCCTGGATCCCTCCCCTCCCAAGACCTCCGGACAGCCGTCCTCAGTCCTCGGAGTTCTCCCCGGCCAATTCTCCCGGTCTCCCGGCTGGCACTGGGTCAGCCTGCGGCCCACGGAGATCCCTCATGGGCCTCCTCCCGGCCCCTACAGAGCGCCGCGAGCCCGCGGGGTTACCTGCTGAGACGGCAGCTCCACATGCAGGGCCCGCGCGGCAGAACCTGGAGGCAGCGCGGCGGCCGGGCCCGTGGGCGGCGGGGGGAGTGGGCCCCCGACCGACGCTGAAGCGTTCATCTTGACCCAGGGGCCGCCAAGCGGCGGGACCGACGCTCCTCCGGCATCCGCCACAACCGCCGAGTCACGACCCGCCGAGACCCTGCAGCCCAGAAACCGACCAACCTAGAGATAGGACCGTTCTACCCCACCTCCAGCCACCACCGCTGGCTAAGGAAGAGCCATATTACCGCAGTGCAACCCCCACCACCCGCTGAGACCTGGCTTGCCCATTGGTTCAGCTTCCATGGGGGCGGGACCAAACGACAAAAAGAGGACGCGCTATTGGGCAGAAGATTTGTCCGTCGCCAGCAGAAATAGACAGGGGGCGGAGGGACCCGGGGATGGCCTAAATTGCGTCTGTCAAACCGGGGTGAAACCTAGGGCGTTGCTTCCTTTTTCCCCAGTCTAATTGGCTCTTTCACTACCACAGGGCGGGGTCTCCTAGAGGAGCCGCAAGGACCATTGCTCGAGTTCGCCGTCAGTTGTCAGTAAAGGAAAAGAGGGGCGGAGTCCGTCTAGGTAGACCGGCGCCTGGACTCTAGTGTCACGTGCAGGAGGCAGGAGAGTCACCTGATTAGTGAGAGTCAGTTTTGGGAGCCACTTCCGCCCTAACCTAGTTGCCATGGTAACCGGCCTCCCTAGGAGGGCGGGGACCCATTTGGCGCCAGCTGAGGCGCGATGGTCTGTCTGTCTGTAGTTGAACATTCCCTGGACAATCTTTTCCTAGGGACTTCCGCCAACGTGTGAGGATTGAAACCGAATACTTTATGGTTCGGCAGAAAGCCACCACGCAGGATGCCCTGAGACCAGAAACTTGTCGGGCAGTGCCGCCAGCTCCACCCACGACCAATTCCAACCCATAAGTTCCCGCCCCTCTGCATACTCCGCTAACTGGTAGGATGAGGCAGGCACTCAGAATGCTGTTTCACTTCTGTGAGTGGGTTGTTTATGCTTTCCCTGGAAGGCCTTTGCTATGTACTTTGCTCCTCCTGACTAATGCTTATTTAGCCATCAAATTTCATCTTGTGTTGGGATCCCAAAAGGCTTCTCAGACTCACTCTGGGACCCTGCGTTAGAAAACTTGCCTCTACCACGTTCCTGATTATTCTATTGCATTCAATTGTATTTTAATAAGTCTAATACACTTGGACAATCACACATATCCTTCCCGCAAACACACACTGCTAATTTCTCAAGCAAAAGAACCTTCTCTGATTCATTTCTGGATTCCCAGTACCTCGCAGAGAATCAGGACATGTGTTTTTGAAGCGAAGGCACAATTTAAATGACACCTCTTCCGTGAAGACCTCCTTGGATTATGATGATAGCATCTATAGAATTGCTTCTATAGTAAATATCGAGTCATTCTTCAGAATAATGACCTTTTACCTCCTTTGCGAATTTCTCCAACACCCTGACTGATACAGCAGAAAGAACGGAGCATTTTAGGCTCAGACACAACAGGAATCAGAAACTTAGAATCCTGGCTCTTCCAGTTCTATGTTCCTAGGTAAGCCAGTTCCCTTTCTCAATTTTAGTTTTTCCACTTGTAAAATAGTAACAAGGTTGCTCTGAGGAGTAAATAAGCCACTGTAGACATAGTGCCCAGTGCAGGACCTGGCATATAAAAATTGCACTAAAAATATTTAATAAGCATGCTATCTTTCAAGGGTATTTGGGGGGAATGTTCATATTGTTTTTCCTTTTTAACAACTATAGAATGTATGGTAATGTTGCCTGAAGATACTTTGGATCTGATCCCACAGATGGCTAATATATGTCGCACTGTCTCCTGTTCATGCAGTCAGGTGTTTGTTGAGACGGTAGTAACTGAGAAATCCCAAATCTCATCAGGTTCCACCATCTGCTGGAAGTTCATAGAAGACATTTGTCTGTTTCTAAGCTATATTAGTTTCCTAAAGCTGATGTATCCAATTACTACAAACTGGGTAGCTGAAAATGACAGAAAGTTATTCTTTCACAGTTCTAGAAGCCAGAAGCCCCAAATCAAGGACTTAGTGTTGGGTCTGAGAAGGGAATGTGGGAGCCAGAAAAGACACTCAGATTTCACAGGTGAGATAACATTTAACCTGGGTATTGGAGGACCAGTAAGAGTTCACAAGCAGGGAGGGACGAAAGAATGTTTCAGTAGAGAGAGCAGGAGTGATTTTCCACTAGCCTTTACTCTACATGAGGCAAATTACTGGATACCGGAAATACAGAACTGAAGTAAATAACCCTTCACAGACATTTCCATCTACATGCCACAAACCCTAGGAGAGCTGGCACTCACCCCTAGGAACATGGCAGAAAACTGAAATAGCCTGCTGAGTACGTGTTCAGTAAATGCTGCCTATCATTACTTTTATGTGGACTATTCATTCTAAAGATTCTTGTATTATTTTGGGTCTTACTCCATCATATGGCTGTACTTGCTTCAACCTTAAAATATTTTTACTCACTTAGAATCGAGTTAGTATAATATTTATAGTGTTATTTATAGTGTTATATAGTAGAGAAACAAGTATTCAAGTATAAGGAGCATGAATTTAAAAGGTGGCCAAATACAATATACATGCTATGGTAGAAGAAACATCAAGGTCAAGTGGTAATGGACTAACAGTCTCTACAGGGGCTGGTGGGCAAGGTCAGAGCAGGCTTCACAAGGGTCTTAAAGGTTGATTAGAAGTTTGATAGGTAAACAACAGATGGTTAGAGCCATTTGGTTCAGGGATGGCTCCTGTTTTAACAACCAATTAGTACCATGTTGGGTACTAAAATCAAAATGTCAGTTTGTAGAACCAAAGAGCCAAACTTGTCCCAATATACTTTGCATCCTCTTCCTCCACCCTCTTCATTCTACAGATCTCCTGGGTGTGATGCATTAGGTAAATAAGTGCAAGACGGAGCAGATTGGTATTTCTATGTCTTGAACCTAATTAAATTAAATCTATCCCCTTCCTTTCAACAGAGTCATCTCTCTTCCATTCACTTACTTATTTAGTCAAGGACCAAACCTTTACCAGGTGTCCAGCCTTGTTACTACATTGACAGAAACCATGCAAATAGAATCCCTCACTGCAGGGAGTTTACAGATAATTTCAGCACAAAATGGCAAGTGCAATCATTGAGATGATAAAGTATAATGGAAGCACAGAAGAGGACATTGCTAACTGCAATGTGTTGTGCAGGAAGGCTTTCTACAGGAGAAAGAGCATTCTAGGCTGAAGGAAGTGAGCAAAGGCCCTGGGGCAGAAGACACAGCATTTGCACAGTCAAGCACGGCTGAAGCCAAAGCTGCCCGGAGGAGGACAGGCTAGAAAAGGAAGGTGGGCCAGGTGAAAAGAACCTGACCACCAGGCTAAAGAACTTGAGTTTAATCTTAGGCAACAGGAAGTTGTTTAGAAAGATCCTCAGGCAGCCTTGGAGATGCAGCTTTGAAGGGGAAGGACTAGAAGAGCAAGACTCTTGCAGAAAGTCAGGGGAGAATTGTAAAACAAAGAGGTCATTCCCCAAAGAGCCTGTACACACCCAACAAACCTGAAATGCAAGTCCCTGGGCAGCATTTCTCCTCCTTTCTCAACCCTTCAAGGTCATTTTCTCCAAAGAGGCTTCCTGGATGTAAGCTAGTAATGGCTACCTCCTCTAGGTTCCCACAGCAGCTGCCTGACCTCTCTTAGTGCAGGTGTTCATGTGCCTGGTCATATACTGAGATATTTCTATTTGTTTAGCCCATTCCACCCTGGACTCTTGTTCTTGATTTCATTCTATAACCCCAGCATCCTGACGCAGGGGCTCCATCAGCTTCAGTGAGCAAATGACTGCCTAAATAAAATCATTAAATGCCTGAATGCTTGAGGAAGTGAATGTTTGGATGACGGGGGGCCTCATACCTCCCTCACTGGACACAGCCCCAGAAAGAGGAAATGAGCTTGTCCAAGGTTACTTGAAATTTGTAGCAAAGCTGAGACAAAGACTCAAACCTCTTGCCCCTGAGACTAGTGCTTCTTCCTAGGTTCCAGTGGTTTTCACACTGTCACAGACTATATTTGTACCAACTGAGAGCACATGAGCTGGTGAATTTATAGGCCAGCCCAGGGTGACACACACTGGATCCAAGTGAATCTAACCCAGGGGGCTGATTTAGCCAAAGTCCCCACAGAAAGCTTTCTTTGGGAAATGACTTTTACAGTGAGGTCTGAAGGATGAGTAGGAGTTAACTGGGCAAAAGAGGCTAGTGAGAGCAAGAGGAGCAATTTGGACAGAAGGAACAGCCCAAAGGAGCTAAAAGGAAGGCCAGGTGGGAGTAGGCAGAGAGAGGCAGCCAGGGTGGAGGAGGAGGAGAACACTTTTGGAAAGAAATTGTTATTTCAAAAATAAGAGAAAATCAAAGACCTTGTTTAATTTCTTTTACAATTTCATGTTGCTTTTATGTGTAATTTCATATGGCAGAAGTGGCACTATCTTTTAGGTGCTCAGAGTTTCTGGAGTTTTAATCCAGCCTGATGGCACAGAATGAAGTTGGAGGGAGATTCTGGCAGGGGCCAGACCTGCCAGGTGTTGTAGCCCCAGCGGAGTCTGACTTTGCTTGAGGCACATACACTGAAGGATCTAAGCAAGGGGAGTGACATGATCTGATTCACGTTTTAGAAATGCCGCTCTTGCTGCCAGCTCAAGAGCAGATTTGAAAACTGCACAACTCCGATAGGACTGCAACCCAACTGAAACCCAGACTGAAAAATCCCGTGGACAGAGGAACCTGGTGGCCTACAGACCATGGGATTGCAAAAGAGTTGGACACAACTGAACACTCACGCCTAAAAACTGACAACCCCATACCTTGGGGCCTCTCTTGCCTTCTGAGATGGCTCACACTCTTGTCTGTGGAGTGTGTTTCTAAATAAATCCACTTCCTACCTATAACTTTGTCTCTCACTGAATTTTCTGTGATGAGACATCAAGAACCTGAACTTCATTAAACCCTGAAACTAGGTGTGTGATCTCAATGAAAAACCCATGGGTTCAAGTCCCAACCTGAGATGCATGGTTTCACCAGGATTCTTTGGCTAAGTGACTGATCAAAGTTGGGCCAGAAAAATACAGGATGATCCTAGGACCTTTAGCTGTGCCAGAAAGTAAAGAAGTACTCAAAAAAAAAAAAAAAAAAAAAAGAAGAGAGATGTCAAAGGGACACAGAAGCCAATTTGAAAGGACTCTGACTGGCTCAATCTGGGGGAACTTGAACATCAAAATGAATGGTAGAATGGCCTATAGCCCACTAAATAAAAGCTAGGTATTCATGAGTTTTTATTGGTATAACAAATGTCTCATTAGGAAAAAGATATTTACATGGTGATGAAATAAAATGTCTGTTTTATGGCAAAGTGAAAGCGTTAGTTGATAGTTGAGCCCATCCGGCTCCTCTATCCATGGAATTCTCCAGGCAAGGATACTGGAGTGGGTAACCATTCCTTTCTCTGGGGGAATCTTCCCAACCCAGGAAATGAACCTGGGTTTCCCAAATTGCAGGCAGATTCTTTATTATCTGAGCCACTAGGGAAGCCTTTTTTTTTTTTTCTTTTTTTATTCTTTTTTAATAGCAAGATAAGAAAAATTTAAACAAAATGTTCTTTGTCTATGTAGGCCTCCTCCCTCCCCCTTTTAAAGTGTATTTTGCCCTTCCATTAATTGTTGTCTCTTTCAGTTCAGTTCAGTTCAATTCAGTCACTCAGTCCTGTCCGACTCTTTGCGACCCCATGAATCGCAGCATGCCAGGCCTCCCTGTCTATCACCAACTCCCAGAGTTCACTCAAACTCACGTCCATTGAGTCGGTGATGCCAACCAGCCATCTCATCCTCTGTTGTCCCCTTCTCCTCCTGCCCCCAATCCCTCCCAGCATCAGTCTTTTTCCAGTGAGTCAACTCTTCTCACAAGGTGGCCAAAGTACTGGAGTTTCAGCTTTAGTATCATTCCTTCCAAAGAACACCCATGGCTGATCTCCTTCAGAATGGACTGGTTGGATCTCCTTGCAGTCCAAGGGACTCTCAAGAGTCTTCTCCAACACCACAGTTCAAAAGCATCAATTCTTTGGCACTCAGCTGTCTTCACAGTTCAACTCTCACATCCATACATGACCACTGGAAAACCATAGCCTTGACTAGACGGACCTTTGTTGGCAAAGTAATGTCTCTGCTTTTGAATATGCTATCTACGTTG
The DNA here is from genome assembly GCF_016772045.2 of Ovis aries. Lineage (NCBI taxonomy): Eukaryota > Metazoa > Chordata > Mammalia > Artiodactyla > Bovidae > Ovis > Ovis aries. The sequence goes on along the minus strand of NC_056068.1, from coordinate 53,991,982 downwards.
CTCATAACTTTTCTTCCAAGGAGTAAGCTTTAGGAGATAACAATTCCTCTTAACTTAATCAAGTGTCACAACTCCTTAGAAGATAACCTTTCTTCTTAATCTTGTAAGGGGCCATGATGGCCTGTGACCTTGCTTCGATCTGGCACAAACCCAACACCGTAGACTCTCAACAACTGGCTATTTTTCTTAGGTCCTCTTTGTGGATGGGGGAAAATGAAAGGTACTTTCGTTCAGTCTCTTAAATGCCAAACTTCCATCTGGATTGTGTAAGCTGTCATAACACATTATTTAATATATAGCCCTCTGAATTTGACCTCTAATAGATGGAACAGTTCTCAAAGGTTTTAGGAGCAATGCAGGAGACCCGTGTTCAATCCCTGAGTCAGGAAGATCCCCTGGAGAAGGAAATGGCAACCCACTCCAGTACTCTTGCCTGGAAAATCCCATGGACGGAGGAGCCTGGTAGGCTGCAGTCCATGGGGTCGAAAAGAGTCAGACATGACTGAGTGACTTCACTTTCACTTTCCCAGATTATAATCCTTATAATCCAATTTATAATTGGATAAAGCCAATCCTTATAACTGACTTGGATTAAATTTTCCATTTCCTTCTTAGATTGTTCAATTTTTTCATTACTGATAATCTCAAAGTATGGAAAAAGAGTAACTTTACAGTGTAAAACCCTGACAGTCCACCTTAATCAAATGATCAAAGTGAGTATCATGAAATTGAAATCATGTACCACCAGATTGGATGTAGTGAGAAAAACTCATCACTTATGTGGTATTTCTGCTAAAAATGGATAATCTGATTCACTCGTAAAGAAACATGAGCCATAACAAAACTAAATAATGTTTTATAGAATACCTGGCCTGTAATCTTTAAGATTGTCAAGGTCATGATAGTCAAGGAGAGACTGGGGAACTGTTTCACATAAAAGGGGTGTGATACTATGATTTATGCGCTTTCCTTGCAGCTCAGCTGGTAAAGAATCCACCCGCGATGCAGGAGACCTAGGTTTAATCCCTGGGTTAGGAAGATCGCCTGGAGAAGGGAAAGGCTACCCACTCCAGTATTCTGACCTAGAGAATGCCATGGACTATATAGTCCATAGGGTTGCAAAGAGTCGGACACAACTAAGTGACTTTCACTTTCACTGTGACTGATAAGAAGAAATATATATATATGATCTTTGTTCACCATTCCTGGCATATACCTCCTAAAATTCTTATGAAAGTGAAACTGTTAGTTGCTCAGTTGTGTCTGACTGTTTGTGACCCATTGGATGGTAGCCCACTAGGCTCCTCTGTCCATGGAATTCCCCAGGCAAGAATACTGGAGTGAGTAGCCACTCCCTTCTCCAGGGGATCTTTAATTTCTTATATAAGAGCCACAGGGGCGTCTTTGGTTATAACATTTACTTTTGTCCTCAGTTGCTGATAGGGCTTCCCTGATAGCTTAGCTGGTAAAGAATCGCCTGTAATGAAGGTGACCTGGGTTCGATCCCTGGGTTGGGAAGATCCCCTGGAGAAGGGAAAGGCTACCCACTCCAGTATTCTGGCCTGGAGAATTCCATGGACTGTATAGTCTGCAAGGTCACACTGAGCGACTTTCACTCACTTCACTCACTCAGTTCCTCAACCAGCCTCAGAATATATACAAGTGAAATGGAGATCTTTTGTTTTCATAACAAACCCCATTCAACCACATGGGAGTTTATGTTAATAAACTGGGAAGCCCTTAGATAACCTAAGGTTGGCAGTTGCCAGGGGAACCAAACCTGATTAGAGGGAGGGGTCTAAAAGTACTTAGACCCCTCCCACTCCAGACATCTGGGGAAGGGAAAGGCGAGAACATTGACTTCAATCAACAATGGCCAATGATTCAATCAATCATGTCTGTGTAATGAAGCCTCCATAAAAACCTGAAAGAATGGGGTGTAGAGAGAACACAAGGAAGTGCTGGGACGCAGACTCACAGATCTTGGAAGCTCTGCATTCCTTCCCGCATACCTTTACCTTGCTCTATGCAGCTCTTCCATCTGCTATTCCTGAGTGACATCCTTTTACAATAAACTGATAATCTAGTGAGCAAATGTTTTGTTGAGTTCTGTGAGCTGCTCCAGCAAACTAACGGACCTCAAGGAAGCATTTGTGGGAACCTTCAATGTATAGCCAGTTGGTCAGAAACATAGGTAACAATCTATGCTTGCTATTGGCATCTAAAGTATGTGGAGGTGGGGGTGGGGAGGTGGGGGTGGGAGTGTGTGTGTGGGGGTGGGGGTGGAGGGTTGAGAGGGGTGCTGGGCTGAGCCCTTAACCTGTGGGAGCTGATGCTATCTCCAGGTAGATAAGGTGAGAATTGAGTTAAATTGTAGGACAACCAGCTGTTATCAGATATTGTGGAGAAAATCCCCATACACTATGGAGTCAGAAGTGAAGTAGTGATTCGGTGTTGACAGCAGAGGAGAAACACAGGATTGCATTTTTCTTGTAGAATGAGATTAAAATAACATGTGAGTCTGAACTTGATTCTTTTGCTTAAATGAGCATATTAAGACTAATGGTGATGTCCTTGACTAACCTATGAGGATTGTGTTTCTGGATTAATTTAATGGCCTTCATGATTTTACTGTGGTATTTGTCTGTAGGATAATGTTCTTGTTTGGTATGATGTGGCAACATGTCTGCAACTTACTATCAAGTAGATTGGGGAGAAAATTTTTTTTTACATATTTTGAATTTTTTTTAAATTGTACTTGCAACTTTTTTTGTGAGATTGTTTTCCATAAAGTGATAAAGAAAATGTTGTGATGTTCCTTGCATAGTAACTACTCTCTATAAGCAAAATGAAAGTGAAAATTATTTTTCACAACATTTTGTTCATTAAAGTTTATATTTTAAAAAATTTAATAACTTCTCGAGAGTTTGATATATGCCAGGCATTGCTGTAAGCAGTGTGTGTGTACCCTTACCATAGTGCTAGAGATTACAGAGGTAAGGCAAGAGTTCTGTCACCTGCCTAAGGTCACATGTTTTGAGTTTTGAACTGGGATTTGAAAGCAGTCTAACTCCAGTGTTATTAATTCTACATTTTTCTACCTCAATAAAAGAGTATTACAGTATCTCCCGCATGCTGCCAAATAAGAGTTCTCATGTCGCAACTAAAGATGCTGTATGGTACAACTTAGACGCAGCATGCGTGCTAAGTCACTTCAGTGGTGTCCAGTTTTGCCTGCTCCTCTGTCCATGGGATTCTCCAGGGAAAAATACTGGAGTGGATTGCCATGGCCTCTTGTAGGGGATCTTCCCAACCCAGAGACAAACAGGTATTTCTCATGGCTCCTGCACTGGCAGGTTCTTTACCATAACCGTCACATGGGAAGCCCAAGACTCAGAACAACCAAATGAATAAATAAATATTAAAATATATGTATATGTGTGTGTGTGTGTGTGTGTTTAATCCAAGGAAAAAATACTTTGCATTGGTTTTGATGAAAGTGAAAGAGGAGAGTGAAAAAGTTGGCTTAAAGTTCAACGTTCAGAAAACTAAGATCATGGCATCTGGTCCCATCACTTCATGGCAGATAGATAGGGAAACAGTGGAAACAGTGTCAGAGTTTATTTTGGGGGGCTCCAAAATCATTGCAGATGGTGATTGTAGCCATGACATTAAAGGATGCTTAACTCCTTGGAAGGAAAGTTATGATCAACCTAGACAGCATGTTCAAAAGTAGAGACATTACTTTGTCAACAAAGGTCCGTCTAGTCAAGGCTATGGTTTTTCCAGTAGTCATGAATGGATGTGAGAGTTGGACTCTAAAGAAAGCTGAGCACAGAAGAATTGATACTTTTGAACTATGCTGTTGGAGAAGACTCTTGAGAGTCCCTTGGACTACAAGGAGATCCAACCAGTCCATTCTAAAGGAGATCAGTCCTGGGTGTTCATTGGAAGGACTGATGTTGAAGCTGAAACTCCAATATTTTGGCTGCCTCATGCAAAGAGCTGACTCATTTGAAAAGACCCTGATGCTGGGAAAGATTGAGGGCAGGAGGAGAAGAGGATGACAGAGGATGAGATGGTTGGATGGCATCACCAACTCAATGGGCATGGGTTTGGGTAGACTCCAGGAGTTGGTGATGGACAGGGAGGCCTGGCATGCTGTGGTTCATGGGGTCACAAAGAGTTGGACACAACTGAGAGACTGAACTAAAAACTGGTTTTCATCAGAAGTAATTTGAAATCTCAAAAATCATTTGGCATTTTAGAGCTGTCAAAAGGTGCTTTTTAAATGTGCCTAAGTCCAATGTTAAATTCACCCATTCCAGTCCATTTTAATTTGCTGATTCCTAGAATGTCGACGTTCACTCTTGCCATCTCCTGTTTGACCACTTCCAATTTGTCTTGATTCATGGACCTAACATTCCTGGTTCCTATGCAATATTGCTCTTTACAGCATCGGACCTTGCTTCTATCACCAGTCACATCCACAGCTGGGTGTTGTTTTTGCTTTGGCTCCATCCCTTCATTCTTTCTGGAGTTATTTCTCCACTGATCTCCTGTAGCATATTGGGCACCTACTGACCTGGGGAGTTCCTCTTTCAGTATCCTATCATTTTGCCTTTTCCTACTGTTCATGGGGTTCTCAAGGCAAGAATACTGAAGTGGTTTGCCATTGCCTTCTCCAGCGGACCACATTCTGTCAGACCTCTCCACCATGACTCATCTGTCTTAGGTGGCCCCACACGGCATGGCTTAGTTTCATTGAGTTAGACAAGGCTGTGGTCCATGTGATCAGATTGGCTAGTTTTCTGTGATTATGGAATGGGTGCATTTAACTCAGATGACCATTATATCTACTACTGCAGGCAGGAATCCCTCAGAAGAAATGGAGTAGCCATCATGGTCAACAAAAGAGTCCGAAATGCAGTGCTTGGATGCAATCTCAAAAATGACAGAATGATCTCCGTTCATTTCCATGGCAAATCATTTAATATCACAGTCATCCAAGTCTATGCCCCAACTAGTAATACTGAAGGAGCTGAAGTTGAATGGTTCTATGAAGACTTACAAGACCTTTTAGAACTAACACCCCAAAAAGATGTCCTTTTCATTATAGGGGACTGGAATGCAAAAGTAGGAAGTCAAAAACCCCTGGAGTAACAGGCAAATTTGGCCTTGGAGTACGGAATGAAGCAGGGCAAAGGCTAATAGAGTTTTGCCAAGAGAACACACTGGTCATAGCAAATACCCTCTTCCAACAACACAAGAGAAGACTCTACACATGGACATCACCAGATGGTCAACACCAAAATCAGACTGATTATATTCTTTGCAGCCAAAGATGGAGAAGCTCTATACAGTCAGCAAAAACAAGACCGGGAGCTGACTGCGGCTCAGATAATGAACTCCTTATTACCAAATTCAGACTTAAATTGAAGAAAATAGGGAAAACCACTAGACCATTCAGGTATGACCTAAATCAAATCCCTTACGATCATACAGTGGAAGTAAGGAATACATTTAAGGGACTAGATCTGTTAGACAGAGTGCCTGATCAACTATGGACGGAGGTTGTGACATTGTACAGGAGACAGGGATCAAGACCATCCCCAAGAAAAAGAAATGCAAACAAGCAAAATGGCTGCCTGACTCCTTACAAATAGCTGTGAAAAGAAGTGAAAAGCAAAGGAGAAAAGGAAAGATATTCCCATTTGAATGCAGAGTTCCAAAAATAGCAAGGAGAGATAAAAAGCCTTCCTCAGAGATCAATGCAAAGAAGTAGAGGAAAACAACAGAATAGGAAACACTAGAGATCTCTTCAAGAAAATTAGAGATAACAAGGGAACATTTCATGCAAAGATGAGCTCGATAAAGGGCAGAAATGGTATGGACCTAAAGGAAGCAGAAGATATTAAGAAGAGGTGGCAAGAACACACAGAAGAACTGTACAAAAAGATCTTCACAACCCAGAGAATCATGATGGTGTGATCACTCACCTAGAGCCACACATCCTGGAATGTGAAGTCAAGTGGGCCTTAGAAAGCATCACTACGAACAAAGCTAGTGGAGGTGATGGAATTCCAGTTGAGCTGTTTCAAATCCTGAAAGATGATGCTGTGAAAGCGCTGCACTCTATATGCCAGCAAATTTGGAAAACTCAGCAGTGGCCACAGGACTGGAAAAGGTCAGTTTTCATTCCAATCCCAAAGAAAGGCAATGCCAAAGGATACTCAAACTATTGCACAATTGCACTCATCTCGCATGCTAGTAAAGTAATGCTCAAAATTCTCCAAGCCAGGCTTCAGCAATATGTGAACCATGAACTTCCAGATGTTGAAGTTGGATTTAGAAAAGGCAGAGGAACTAGAGATCAGATTGCCAACATCCACCAGATCATCGAAAAAGCAAGAGAGTTCTAGAAACACATCTATTTCTGCTTTATTGACGATGCCAAAGCCTTTGACTATGTGGATCACAATAAACTGTGGAAAATTCTGAAGGACATGGGAATACCAGACCACCTCACCTGCCTCTTGAGAAACCTGTATGCAGATCAGGAAGCAACAGTTAGAACTGGACATGGAACAACAGACTGGTTCCAAATAGGAAAAGGAGTATGTCAAGGCTGTATATTGTCACCCTGCTTATTTAACTTATATGCAGAGTACATCATGAGAAACGCTGGGCTGGAGGAAGCATAAGCTGGAATCAAGATTGCTGGGAGAAATATCAATAACCTCAGATATGCAGATGACACCACCCTGATGGCAGAAAGTGAAGAGGAACTAAAAAGCCTCCTGGTGAAAGTGAAAGAGGAGAGTGAAAACGTTGGCTTAAAGCTCAACGTTCAGAAAACGAAGATCATACCATCTGGTCCCATCACTTCATGGGAAAGAGATGGGGAAACAGTGTCAGACTTTGTTTGGAGGGCTCCAAAATCACTGCAGATAGTCATTGCAGCCATGAAATTAAAAGATGCTTACTCCTTGGAAGGAAAGTTATGACCAACCTAGACAGCGTATTAAAAAGCAGTGATATTACTTTGTCAACAAAGGTCCGTCTAGTCAAGGCTATGGTTTTTCCAGTAGTCAAGAGTGGATGTGAGAGTTGGACTCTAAAGAAAGCTGAGCGCAGAAGAATTGATACTTTTGAACTGTGATGTTGGAGAAGACTCTTGAGAGTCCCTTGGACTACAAGGAGATCCAACCAGTCCATCCCAAAGGAGATCAGTCCTGGGTGTTCATTGGAAGGCCCTATGCTGAGGCTGAAACTCCAATACTTTGGCCACCTCATGCAAAGACCTGACTCATTTGAAAAGACCCTGATGCTGGGAGGGATTGGGGGCAGGAGGAGAAGGGGACAACAGAGGATGAGATGGCTGATGGCATCACCGACTCCATGCACTTGCATTTGGGTGAATTCCTGGAGTTGGTGATGGACAGGGAGGCCTGGCGTGCTGCGGTTCATGGGGTCGCAAAGAGCTGGACACTACTGAGTGACTAAACTGAACTGAACTGAACTGAAGTCCAATGTAGTATTATGTTAAAAAGTAGGAGATACAATCGTATGTATGCATGATGAAAATATGAGATGAAAATACACAAAACTCTTTAAGCAGTAAATGGTGAAAAATAGCTTGAGAAAGATTTTACAAGGAAGAGAACAGGATTATGTAAAAGAAATTTGGAATGTGTACTGGACAGAAGTTTGTTATAAAAACTGGTTGAAACAGGATGTCAGTTCAGTTCAGTCACTCGGTCATGTCCAACTCTTTGTGACCCCATGAACCACAGCACGCCAGGCCTCCCTGTCCATCACCAACTCCCGGAGTCTACCCAAACCCATACCCATTGAGTTGGTGATGCCATCCAACCATCTCGTCCTCTGTCCCCTTCTCCTCCTGCCCTCAATCTTTCCCAGCGTCAAGGTCTTTTCAAATGAGTCAGGTCTTTGCATGAGGTGGCCAAAGTATTGGAGTTTCAGCTTCAACATCAGCCTTCCAGTGAACACCTAGGACTGATCTTTAGGATGGACTGGTTGGATCTCCTTGTAGTCCAAGGGACTCTCAAGAGTCTTCTCTAACATCACAGTTCAAAAGCATCAATTCTTCAGCACTTAGCTTTCTTCACAGTCCAACTCTCACATCCATACATGACTACTGGAAAAACCACAGCCTTGACTAGATGGACCTTTGTTGACAAAGTAATGTCTCTCCTTTGAATATGCTGTCGATGTTGGTCATAACTTTCCTTCCAAGGAGTTAACTGTCTTCTAATTTCATGGAGGCAATCACCATATGCAGTGATTTTGGAGCCCCCCAAAATAAACTCTGACACTGTTTCCACTGTTTCCCCATCTGTTTGCCATGATGTGATGGGACCAGATGCCATATTAGTTTTCTGAATGTTGAGCTTTTCACTCTCCTCTTTCACTTTCATCAAGAGGCTTTTTAGCTCTTCTTCACTTTCTGCCATAAGGGTAGTGAAATTTGCATATCTGAGGTTATTAATATTTCTTCCAGCAATCTTGGTTCCAGCTTGTGCTTCTTCTAGCCCAGCATCTCTCATGATGTACTCTGCATACAAGTTAAATAAGCAGGGTGACAATATACAGCCTTGACGTACTCCTTTTCCTCTTTGGAACCAGTCTGTTGTTCCATGTGCAATTCTGACTGTTGCTTCCTGATCTGCATACAGGTTTCTCAAGAGTTAGGTTAGGCGGTCTGGTATTCCCATGTCCTTCAGAATTTTCCACAGTTTATTGTGATCCACATAGTCAAAGGCTTTGGCATCGTCAATAAAGCAGAAATAGATGTTTTTCTGGGACTCTCTTGCTTTTTTGATGATCCAGCAGATGTTGGCAATTTGATCCCTGGTTCCTCTGCCTTTTCTAAAACCAGCTTGAAAATCTCTGCCCAAAGAAGTGTGTAGAAAACTGAAAAGTGAAACTCACTCAGTCGTGTCCGACCCTCTGTGACCCCATGGACTATATAGTCCATGGAATTCTCAGGCCAGAATACTGGAGTGGATAGCCATTCTCTTCTGCAGGGGATCGTCCCAACCCAGGGATCGAACCCCGGTCTTTACCAGCTGAGCCACAAGGGAAGCCCAAGAATACTGGAGTGGGTAGTCTATCCCTTCTCCAGGGGATCTTCCTGGCCCAGGAATCAAATTGGGGTCTCCTGTATTGCAGGCAGTTTCTTTACCAGCTGAGCTACCAGGGAAGCCCTTAAGGGGGTGGGGCAAAATCCTATTTTTCTCCTTTTAGTGACCCCATTACAATCTATTAAGTTAGTATTTAGTCCACCTTCTCAGAAGTATTAGAAAAAAGTGTCAGTTATAGCCCACTCCATGTAAAGAAAAGTGGAATGTTTTACTGATGAGAAGACCAGACTCTGCCATCTACCGGCACGCCACCTCTAATACATTGAGGGTCACTGTTCGCTTAAGCCATAAACTGGCTGGCTTAAAATAGCAGACGTTTATTCCCTCACAGGTCTGGAGCCTGGAATTTCAAAACCGAGGTGGTGGAAGGGCTATACTCCCTCAGGACAACAATCTCGCAGCTTGGGTCTCCAGCTTGGGGTGGCTCCACGTGTTCCTCGGCTTGTAGCTACTTAACTCCAGTCTCTGCTGCCATCACATGGCCTCTCCCCTTTCCCCTGTGTCTCCTCTTTCTTTTACTTTTAAAGACACTTCTCATAGGATTGAGAACCCTTCTAGATAATCCAAGATCATCTCATCTTGAGATCCTTAACTTAATTATATCTGCAAAGATTTTTTTCCAAGTAAAGTCATATTCAGAAGTTCCAGGGAATAGGGCATGTCCATATTCTTTTGTGGGTGAGTATTTAACCCACCACACCATTCCTGTGTAAGGCCTGCCCCTCTTCTCTCTCAGGCCAGCCTGCCCAAAAGATGGAGAAATTAAGTTGGTGTTAATCTAAACTAGATTGTTTTAAATTAAGATGTTAATTGTAATCTCCAGAGTAACCACTAAGAAAATAACTCAAAAATATACAGTCAAAAGACAAGAGAATTAAAATAATGTATTAGAAAATATATGTTTAACACAAAAGAAGGCAGGAATGGAAGGAGAGTGAGAACAGCAAAATGGCAGATGTGAATCCTACCTTAGTAATTACATTAGATGTAATTAACATTCCAGATGGCAAAAAGTAGAAGTATGTATTTTTAAAAGTCCAAATTATGTCTACAAAAACACAATTCATATTTAAAGACACAGACCGGTTGAAAGGGAAAGGATAAAAGATATTCCATGCAAATAATAACCAAAAGAGACCTGGGGCTATATTATACTAATACAAGCTACACAAAACAGACTTTAAGAAAACTCAAACACCATTAAAAGAAGCTAGAGGAACCCTAAATGAATGGGAAAACATCCAAAACATTTAATATTGTTAAAATGGCAACATTCACCAACTTGATCTGTCCCTTCAAAGGCAATCGCTATCAAAATCCTGGCTGCATTTTTTTGCAGACATTAATAAGCTGATCCAAAAATTCATGTGGGCTTCCCAGGTGGCTCAGAAGGTAAACAATCTGACTGCAATGCACGAGATGAAGGTTCGATCCCTGGGTCAGGAAGATTAAGGGAATGGCAACCCACTCCAGTATTCTTGCCTGGGAAATCCCACGGGCAGAGGAGCCTGGTGGGCTATACAGTCCATGGGGTTGCAAAGAGTCAGACAGGACTGAGCAACTAACACTTTAACTTCCCAAATTCATATAGAAATGCAAGAATAATCAAGACAATCTAAAAAAGATCAAAGGTAGGACTCACATTTCCTGATTCCAAAATTTATTACAAAGCTAATCAAGACAGTGTGCTACTAGAGTAAATAAAGAAATAAAGATCAGTGGAATAGAACTGAAGATCCAGAAATAAAACCCTTACATTTATGATCAATTGATTTTGGACAAAAGTGCCAAGACAGTTTTATGAGGAAAGAATGGTCTTTTCTAACAAGCAGTCCCAGGATAACTGGATATCCACATGAAAAAAAATGAAGTGGGACCCTACATCAACCATACACAAAAATTAACTCAAAATAGATCAGAGATCTAAAGATAATAACAGCTAAGGACTCTAAAATGTTTAGAAGAAAACATAGGAGTAAATCTCTGTAATCTTAGATTAGGCTGTGACTTCTTTGATACAAAAGCATACACTAGAAAAAACAAAACCAAAAATAAACAGAAAAAAAACACGCTAGATACATTAAATTAACTTTCATGCTCCAAAGGACAAGTGGTACATCTTTTCATGAAACATGCTGCATCACAGATGTACCTCGAAAACATTATGCTAAATCAAGGAAGTCAGACACGAAAGGCCACCTACTGAATAATTCCATTGACATAAAATGTTCCAAGTAGGCAATTTCATATAGACAGACAGTATGTTAGTGATTAGTCATTGGCCAGGGGCTGACAGGAAGGGTAGCAAGGAGTGACTGCTAATTAATATGGGGTTTCTTTTGGTGGTGACCAAATTGTTCTGAAATTAGAGTGGTGTTTGATGCACAACTTTGTGAAAAGGATGGGCTTTATGATATGTGAATTATATCTCAAAAAAGTTTTTATTAAAAAAAAAAATGAGGAAGGCTGGCCACTTTGCTGCAGGAACAGTGAGGTAGAGAGAGGCCTAGAAACAGAGAGTTCAGTTTAATAGGTTTGGGAGACCCAGTAAGGGTGTGATGATAAAGATGACCACAGCTATTATTTCCTGTTGAGGGAGCAGGATGAATACTTTTTATTTGTGTATCATATATTTGGATACATATTATCTCACTTATTCAGGAATATAGATTATTCCCTTTTACAGATGAGGAAGCTGAGGTTCAGAAAGGTTAAGTCGTGTATGTTATTAGGGAGGAGAAAGGAGGGGATGGTTTGAGAGACAAAAATGTCACCTTCAGCATCAGCAGGCAGTAATGGAATGGGGCAGGGAAGGGGGATGAGAGCTCACTAGGTCCAGAGGCTGTTTCTGCTATAGTGGGCAGTATAGACATCTAGGCTTCCCTGGTGGCTCAGAGGTTAAAGCATCTGCCTCCAATGTGGGAGACCTGGGTTTGATCCCTGGGTCGGGAAGATCCCCTGGAGAAGGAAATGGCAATCCACTCCAGTATTCTTGCCTGGAGAATCCCATGGACGGAGGAGCCTGGTAGGCTATAGTCCACGGGGTCCCGAAGAGTTGGACACTGAGCGACTTCACCATCACCACAGACATCTAGAAGCCAGATAGGGAAAATAAAAGGAGGCAAAGGTTTTTTAAAAGATAAGTGCTTCACGTATGTTTCTGCCTCCCTTTTTATATAACAAGCACCTAAGAACAGGGGACATTCAATGTGGAAGCTGTTTATTTCCTGCCAGGAGGCATTTCGCAAATGCTGATTTGCTGAGCGATAAAGGGCAAGTCTGTTGGCGTCTCTGGTCCTAGTTTCTCCGATTAGGAGGAATTGCTCATGATGAATGCTAAATTGCTATCTCTGAGCTTTTGAGAGTCTGTGATTTTACTTATCTCTGGCTTCTAGCTCCAACCTGGGGGCTAAGTGTCAAAATTCAAAAAGGAAGGAAAGAAGGAAGGAAGTTGGGCAGCGTTTGCCTCAGACCTAGTCTCAGTGCCCCCTAGTGGCCATATCTGGGAACAACAAGCAGAACTTCGGAATTGACCTTCAGGCAGAGGGCATCACCGACTCAATGGACAAGAGTTTGAGCAAACTCCAGGAGCTGGTGAAGGACAGGGAACCCTGGAGTGCTGCAGTCCATGGAGTCGCAAAGAGTCGGACACGACTGAGCAACTGAACAACAACTGAGACGACAGCCCCACTCCCGCCGTCCATAGGCAGTGGGTCTTCTGGAAAAGGAGATTCCAGCTCGCTCTCTTAAGGTAACAACTCCCAGCCCAAGGCAATGTTCATAACATTTACCTAGAGTACCCCACACACAGCTTAGAGTGAGGCTAGCCTCTGCTCTGCACAGGTGACTGCTAGACAGACACCGTTGCTATTTGCAGGGGACTGATTATAGGATCTGCCACCCCTATTCCAATCCCTCCCCCAAATGAATAACATTTGAGCATACTCAAATCCCTCGTAAAAAATACAGTAGTACAATTGGCCCTACATATCTGCAGATGCAGGATCCATGGAAATGGAGGGCTGACCATATGTTGCCCCAGGTGAAGATGGCCCCTCCAACATTTGCAACCTCCTTATTGGCTTGTATTCTTAAGTAGAGATGGTGAATTTCTTGATGTAGAGTAGGTATTTAATCTTCACAAAATTAATGCTGAGAATACTGGGCTGTGTTTATAGGGGTAGCTTAGCTTAGTCTGACGGAGCCTAGAAAATCCCATGGGCGGAGAAGCCTGGTAGGCTGCAGTCCATGGGGTTGCGAAGAGTCGGACATGACTGAGTGACTTCACTGTCCCTTTTCACTTTCATGTATTGGAGAAGGAAATGGCAACCCACTCCATGGTTCTTGCCTGGAGACTCCCAGGGATGGGGGAGCCTGGTGGGCTGCTGTCTATGGGGTCACACAGAGTCGGACACGACTGAAGCGACTTAGCAGTAGCAGCAGCAGCAGCTTAGTCTGAAGCCAAATGCTGAGGGTCATGGCTAGGCTCAGGTTGGGGCTGGTATGGGAGATGCATCAGAAAACAGGCCTTTTCCCGATCCTAAAGGCAATGTCTGTTCTCTAACCCAGGCTCAGTGTCCTGAGGCCTAAGACCTGCCTGGAGCCACAGAATCCAGTCTCTGTTGGCCCCTCCAGGGCACCTCCTCTCTGCCCTGCCTGCCTCCCCATGGAAACACTCCGGAGAAGCCAGCTCCCTGCCCTTCCATGAGAAGCCCCTTGCAGACCTCTACTGTCACCTCTAGGTGGTTCAGATCAGGAGCCTCTCTGGTCTGCACTTTGCTACTTTGCCCTTCCTGGCAAATTTCCAGTCACCCATTAAGTCCCAGCTCAGGCTGGGGCCCCAGCTCACCAAGGACCACCAGGGTTGGACTAGAGGCCTCTCTGTCACAGCTCTGACCACTCTGAGTATCCTCAGCTGTTTCCAGCGTTTGTTTGTTTCTGCTCCCAAGCTCATAGCTTGTGGCAAAGAGAAATGGTCCCTGAGGTAAATGGTTGGGACAGGCATTGCATGCGTGCATGCTAAGTCACTTCAGTCTTGTCAGACTCTGTACGACCCTATGGACCCTAAACTGCAGGCTCCTCTGTGTCTGGGGTTCTCCAGGCAAGAATACTGGAGTGGGCTGCCAGTCCCTCCTCCCGGGGATCTTCCAGTCCCAGGGATCGAACCCACGTCTCCTGCATTGACAGGCAGGTTATTAGTGCCATCCAGGAAGCCCCAGGACAGGTGTTAGGCAGTGGAAAATGAGAAGTTCCCTTAGCTCAAGTGGGAAAGATCCCAAAAAGTATTCGGTACTCATTGAACTGAATGGAATTAGAATAGAGAGCCAGCATCTTGTGAGATCCAGGTGTGCATGAAATCACTAGATGCCAGCAGGCCAGGCCTTAGTTGTGGTATAACTAAGGCCAGAAGCAAGGAGCATGGTTGAGTGATCCATATGGACCTTTCTAGCTCAGCTATTCCAAGACCTTACTGCAGGAGAGTAGCCTTTCCCAGGGGAGGTAGGCAGCTGTGAAGGGGGCTCCAGTGAGCCCTGCCCCCTGGTGTTCACTGTGTGTTGTGTAATCCTCACGAGTACGAGTGGGACGTAGTGACTTCCATCTAAAGAAGAATATGGCAAAAGTGATAGGTTGTCACTACTGAGATTAGATTATAGAAGACTATGGTTTCTATGATGCTGAAGATGAAACTCCAATACTTTGGCCACCTGATGTGAAGAACCGACTCATTGGAAAAGACCCTGATGCTGGGAAAGATTGAAGGTGGGAGGAGAAGGGGATGACAGAGGATGAGATGGTTGGATGGCATTACCGACACGATGGACATGCGTTTGAGTAAGCTCCGGGAGTTGGTGATGGACAGGGAAGCCTGGTGTGCTGCAGTCCATGGGGTTGCAAAGAGTCAGATACAACTGAGGGACTGGACTGAACTGAACTGATGTTTCTGTTTGAACTCTGGTTCTTCTTGCTTACTCTCTCTGATGCAGCCAGCTGCCATGCTGTGAGCTACTCTACCAAAAGGCCCATGTGGCAAGGAACTGGGAGTGGCCTCCAGTCAAAGCCAGTGAGAAGTGAATCCCACCAGCCGTCAAAAGAATGACCTTGGGAAAAAAAAAAAGAATGACCTTGGAAGTGGATCCTCCCCAGGTTGAGCCTTGGGATGACTGCAGCCCAGCTGATACCTTGACTGCCTTGTATGAGACCCTGAAGCAGACCCAGCTAGGCTGTACCTTGACTACTGACCCTTAAAAACTGTAGACAGTGTTGTTTGCAGCCACCAAGTTTTGGAGTAATTTATTACACAGCAATTGATAACTAATATACCACAAAGGGCCATGTGGGCTGAAAGCGGGAGAGGGCTCAGCAGGCAGCCCAGCTGGGGCAGTGGTCTCCCCAAGCATCAGCAGCAAGATGCTGATGTGGCCCCAACGATAACTCATAGAGGACACTTGTTTTCATTTATTCATTTAGGAATATACAAAAGTCTGACATGGTATAATCTCATCAAGAGAAAACAGAGTACACAGAGGACTAGCTTTCCTCCCTGGGCCCCCCTCTCAGAAAA